>NC_092020.1:22522341-22822341 GCF_042242105.1 Pempheris klunzingeri | reverse complement strand
CATTCGAATCAGAGCAGCTACATTGTGAGTTTGGCTGCGTTGAGTCACACTGAAGGTTGTGGCAGAGAGCAGGACTCAACGGAGGTGAAACCAGCTGAGACTCAGCAAAATAACCAGGCTGTTTGTCTGACTCCTTGCTAGATGTTGGCCGTGAAACACACTTTTACAATTTTCTGACCTATGGAGGACAAAGAAGAAGAAGGAAAATAAAATGGCCGTGCTTTGCCAAGGTTACCTCCAGGCTAAAGCATCAAAACACAGACGGCTATTGTGTTTTTTCGTTCATTGGTTCATTTAATTTGCACAAGAGTCTCGGCATAGTTTCTAGTTGTGTCTTGTATTTCTGTATCTGTGTACAAGTGTTTGCGTGCGTGTGTGCGTGCGTGCGTTGGCCTATAAAAGTCTGTCAGGGCTCTCCCTGATAAGAGCTGGGTGTTAAACCGCAGCACATCAGATGGACTTTCCTCCTCTGCAAGATCTTAATCATCCTACTCTTGTGAAAATACAAGCTTTTAACAGGCTGTCTTCATTTCCTGCTCTGTTTATAACAACGGCAATAATCTGCTGGTGAACGAGGGCTCTAAAAGTCAATGGGGGAATTTAATTTTGATAGCGTCTCTATTAAGTTGTAAAAATTGTATATGGCCTGCTTTTGGAGACATATTTTAGACAGCTGTAAACAGAGTTCATTTTCTTAAAGGAAAACCCCCAGGTTCAAATGAAAGACACTCCTGGCAAAGCTACAATGAACTTTGGTAAAAGAAAAATTCTCAGCAGGATGACAAATCCGTGTGGACCGCCTCTAATGATGATCAGTTACTCTTGAATAAGCACATGATTCTATCTCTCAACTCTAATGCAGCCTCAAAGATCTGGAAAAGACATGCAGATATGCCACACTTACTTCATATAAATTGGAGTGTAAGTGTAATTGTGTGGCACCCATCTTTCCTCCTCCCTTGATTTAAGGGAAGAGGACATGCAGAAGAACATTTTACATGGAGCTAAATCCCGGCTACATTTTTATGCTCCTCTGTTTGTCCGCACACACCAGTAATGTTGGATAAAACCATTCGGATACATGCAAACGACCTGGTTAATGACCCGCAGTATCCCTGACAGTTGGCAGTCCCGCAGTAATGATAGGAGGATAAGGTTAATACTTCTAAAAATACTCATTTTTCCTGCCCAGGGCTCTGGATTGCTAGAGTGCTAACAGTCCACGCATGCACGTGCACACACACATGGTCACGCTCAATATCTCATGAAAACATCCCATACTGTGAGAGCCTGAACCTCTCAGGATTTACTATCCAGAGATTATATTGCTAAAGCCCTCCAGAGATGGAGGCTGACCTGGCACATTTTACAGTGGCCGGTGAAGAGGGTTAGTAGCTTCTGGTCGGCTTTTAACCTCTTCCATGTCAGCTCTTTCAGTGCACCCCATCACCTTTGACTCTGACTGGTCTGTGTGGTCCAACTGAAAACTCGATGCTCATAAGTGTGCAATGCAATGGTTTTCTGCTGAATTATCTTATTTGGGAGCCTTAACTTTGAACTACGGGCATTGGAGTCAATAGTGGAAGTATTCCATTAAATTAGAGAAGACATATTGAGATAATTAATTGATTCGCCAATCAACACAAAATGTTACATTGGCAACAATTTTAATTCATTTTTGTCTCATCAAAAAAGTGAATAATTCTTCTATGACAGCCAACTTTATAGCTTTGGGTTTTGGGCTGTTATTTAGAAAATACAGGACATTTAGAAAACATTGATTATCGATCAATTGAGAACATTTTGCAGGTTAACCGCCAGTGAAAACAACTGTCAGTTGCAGTTGCAACGTTCTTTTTGTTATGAGGTTCTGTTGTAAAGTTGTGAGCATGTCCTTGTTTGGAGGTTTAAGTGACTGCTGAGAAAACACCCCTTCCATTCAGAGAGCTATATGTTCTGATTGAAAGTATTAATAGAGGAAAAAGAAGAATTAACCTGCTACAGTAAACAGCTGATAGCAGCAGTGTCAAACGATCTTGAAGCAAATCTCAGTTTACCAAAACTAGTCTACCATACTGTTGCCAGAAGAGAAAAACAAAAACATTTATCTCGCAACCATCAATGCAGCAAGTAGCCAAACAAACCAGCTGTAGATACTTGATGGCATTTCCTTGTTTGCCGATTTAGATGTAGAAGAAAATTGCACAGATCATAATGTATCACCACAATATTAAAAATGAAATAAGAACAGTGTGTGATATTTTCACCCCTGGCTCAGGTTCACAGTGAGCAACTCTCCTGTGCAGCTGTCGGAAAGTTGCCCCCGTCATGCAGCTCCTGTTCCCCGTGACACTGTGAAGCTGCTGGCCTTCACAAACAACGTCACAGGGGGGTAGACGAGAGAGCGCGGCGGAAGATGGAACTGAAAAACTCATCACATCCCAGTGACCAGTTGGCTTATATAATTATACATTCCAGCACAGACTGTATCTACAGTGCTGACATGGAGACATTAGTCATTTGACAAGTATCTGCAATGGCTGCATATTGCGTTGGTGAAAATGGCAGTAATGTAATATGTTGTGTCTGGAGCACGCAGGCTTAACTGGAGCTTTTTAATACATGCAGCTATGACCATGTGCTCCAGACCTCCAGGTTTTAATTGACCAGTCTATAAAAGCAGTGACTCCTAATCATCAACAAGCAACAATTGTTTTGCTGAAGTTAGTGGATAAATGACTGAAGCGAGCGGTAGTATTATAAACGCAAACTTGACAAACCGACTGAAAAAAGGTGCATATAGTGAAATGACGACTATTCCAGGATCACTACATCTTGTACTAATATTATTTTGTCCACGTTTGTATCTTTCATTTTGTTGTATAACATCCAGTTAAACTTCATTTAAATGGACACATTTTTGAAGGGGCTGACAAAGTCTGGGAGAGGATGGGCACTGAAGGCAGCCTCCTAAACACAATTTGCTGGTGTTGTGCAAATTCCCCAAACTACTGGACATAGACCTTTCATTGTATTGAAACTTTTAAAAATCCTAAACATTAGCCAGTAACCTTTCAGTGCTCTCCCACCCTGACGCTTGAGGTTTCTTTAGCTTTAGCTTTTTGGGAAAAAAAAAAAAAAAAGGTTTTCAGGGCAATTGCAAAAATGTTCTGAATGCTTTATTCAGCACACCACTGTAGCATTGAGAGCCTCTCGAGAATTCAATGTCAAACATTATAACAATAACAACTTAAAATCATTGTATTTTTAGTCGCTTGTTTATTTGGGACACTGAATGTGCATGTGTCGTGTTTCTTATGTTTTGAAACGTCTGTTTCACAACCATCCTGCCAGTCCAAATCCTGTGCACCCAATTGCAGAAGAAAACTTGAGCAATCTAAAAAGTTACACATTTTAAATGAATCTTTGAGCCCACCTAACAATATTTCGACAGCCCAATGTGACTAAGTTTCACATTATCAAAACGATGACGATGATGATCTTGAATTCAAAAAAAGTAGATCCTCATTTCCTCATTTCTTGATGCTATTTCACCCTTTCCCGCATCATTTTACCCCTTCCACCGCCTCCATGGCACTCGTATAACCCGATTCCCCGCTGTTAAAGGCTTTCTGGGGGGCGTTGGTGGATGATGTTTAGCGTTTGACGATCGCTTCTAGTATGCGTGACCCAGTTCAGTCAAGCTGTCGCGGCGCATTAGAGTCTCCTATCTCCTACTTTTTTTTTGGCGTTGCATCCTCCTCCTCTTCCTCAGCCACGCGAGATGCTCCCCTCGCTCGGTGTATCTGCGCGCCAGCAATTAATAATTGATCATTTCATTCATGTCATCTCTGAATGCAAGGAAGAAACATAAAAGGATGGAAGGATCTCGGAGGGAGGCGGATGGAGATCAGTAGGGGAAAGGGAAAAGGAACAGGGATGCTGTTGGAGGGATCGAGGGAGATTCTCACTGTGTCAGTAGGGTGTGCTGTCTACAGCCTCATTAGTTGTGCAAGGGAAGTGTGGAGCGGAGGAGGAAGAAGGGGTGAGACTTTGTTCTCAGTGATTAGAAGAAAAAAACTCGGTCAGCACAGCGATACCGGGTGTGAATATATGAGTCTGTGTGAGGGCGGGTGTATAATAAGTGCACCCATACCATTCTGTAAGCAAAAATCACTGACTGGTCATTGATTTTGCTTTTCGTTCCCCTCTAGTTTCAATTAAAAAGTCTCACTCAGACCAGGTGAAAATGTTGGGCGATAATCACACCAGGTGCTGCCTTGTTAACACCAGAGCACCTTCAAGCACAAGGTTTGATTTCAGCTTCACGAGCAGACGTTCGGTTTCTGTGATGATGTGGCGTTTCTAAGTGCCAGCTGGTAAACAGACAGGTGGAGGCTTCACGCGGAGCCACATCCATTCGAATTTCCTGTGAAGTTGATGGTGTGCATTCATAGCAAAGATAATAACAGGTTTTTGCACCCTCAGGTGAAACTTAACACCTGATCTGATGCAAACTGAAAGCAGCAAATGTTTCATTTCAAAATCATTTTCCTTTACTGTTTTAAAAATAGTTTCAGGTTTTGGGAACATTTGCTTTCTTGCTTAGAGCTGGATGAGAAGACTGTTATCACACTCATGTCTGTATGGTGAATATGAAGCTTTAGCCAGCGGCCAGTTAGCTTAGCATGCCGTCTTGTTTGCTTGTTGCAATGCAAACACTGATGTGTCAAACTGGCAGGGTTGCGCACCAGACTATTTCCAGGAGTGTTGTTATCAGAAGTTGAGGCAACGAGAGGAGACTTCACACTTCAATTTTTGCACAGATGAAAAAAAAGCAGATATAACGTGTTAATTAGTGAGCTTTAGATGTGCTGGTAGGTGGATTTTATGACCTTTGGACAGAGCCAGGGTATCTCTTTCCCCCTATATATTTAGATTTACATTCACTATTATGGGAGTGCTATGGATCCTCTCATCTATCGCTCTATAAAAAGCCCCAATGTGTTGAACTGTTCTTTTAAGGGAAAAAAAAAAGAGTATAATTGTGAGTATTATCTGTATGCAATAGATGAAGCTTCCTTGATTAGTCACGAATAACTCCATTTCACAGTTTTAGTCAGACAAAAATGACATGCTGTCAAAATAAGTCAAACATTTAAACACTTTGACTTTTTTTTTTTTTTTTAAATACAACAGATGCATGTCTGACTGCTGAAATAAGCTATAAAGGCATCAAACTGAGGCTGTGAATCATAAAATCTAGCAAAATAATCTTAATTTCTGCAGTCATAAGCAGCTTTAGTTGTTACGAATCTTCAGAGCCAAATGAAAGCAGTTTTTGTTTACCAATGTGCCTATTTTGGTCCTGCTGAAACTTCAGCATTCATGTCAAGTTCCCAGCACTGGAGGAAGATGGTATCAGTGTTACGTGACATGACAATACTTCCTTCTGTGGATTTCTACTTCCTCTTTACAGTCAGAGGCCTGTAAGGTTACATAGCTCATCTGAAATGAAAGTAAAAACGGACAACTGATTGAGAATCACAAGTAATCCTACATTTACTAAAATCAGGGTAAAAATAGACCCAACAGTAGATTTTTTTTTTTTGGCTATAAAGTTTGACCTGACCTGCAGAAAGACTGCATATGTTATGTTTGTCCTTTGAGCCCTCTGGCTGGATGCATATAAATGAAAGCAAGCATTAAGCGTTTTATCCGTCTCCATGGCATCTGTTTGCTTTCTTGGTAGGTTAGCATACACGGCCTCTTTGATAATCCTACATGTACCCAACATAGTAGATTCGGTTCATCTCGTGCATCTTGTGAGATTATCTCTTTGCAATCCCTCTGGTAGCCACGGAAGCTAAAGCAGATGAGCAAGGAAACAAAACTGATACGGAAAATTACAGCACGCATTTTAACACAGAGTCCAAACTTAATGTCATATTTAGTGAGTTGTTGATCTGAGGGCAAATGCAGTGGAATCGTTGTTGTTTAGTCAGGCTGCAGGCTTGCTAGTAATGCCACATAATGTATTAAGTTTAATCACAATTAAGTGCAGCATATATATGGTGGAAGCCTGTTTGGGTGCGTTCTTCTTCGTGTGTGTGTTTGTTTACCAGTCTTGCTATAAGAAGTTGACAGTCAGCCGCGTCATCCAGGGGTCAGTCCGAGTTTACTTCGTCTGCGATGCCCAATTTCCTCGTCTGTGTGTGTTTCTGCAGGGCCATGGGTGTGGGCGGATGAGATATGATTCCTCAGTTCATTCATAGTTCTCTCTCTGCAACACTCTCCACTTTCTCTCTCTCTCTTTTTTTTTTTTTTTTCCTTTCACTTTACTGTTTTTTAATAGCAGTGATCTGTATTTGGCACAGTGGGCAATCTTACACTGCTTGATGCATTAAATCACTGCACCAGTATGGCCGCCAATGTCACTCAAGTAAAGGACATTGTTTAATCTGTTGCCAATTTGATCAGAAAATGTCCATCACAACTTCCTAAAGCCCAAGGTGATCCCCCTTGTATTTTGTTTTTGTCTGACCAACATACCAAAATCTACCAAATACTCCATTCGCTTTTCGGAGTCAGTAAGTTTTCGACATTTCCGCTGCATTCTGTGATAAATTGTGCTAATTGTCTGTTTGTTTTTCTGTCTTCCAGTCCTGACGACATTGGGAGCTGCTGGTACATCCTCTTGTCCGGCTCTGTCTTCATCAAGGAGTCCATGTTCCTGCCCAGAAGCAGGTAGGATCAACAGCCATTTTGGTTCACGGTGCTGTTTTAAAGGCTTTATCTTGGCACTAACATGCGAACAGCCTCCTCCCTTCAAAGCCTATTTAGATCAGTAACAAAAGGAGATAAAAAAGCTATTGCAGGACTGACGAGAGACAGACAGTTTTAATCTATAAAAAAGTTTGTTTATTATCCAGAGGAGTAAACGAGTGCTTCTTTTTTTACCAGAATTGGCTTTTTAAACAATATTTGCAGAGTCACTGCATGAAGTTATGAAGGACACATCTGCTTTTTGCTGGATTATCAGTTTAAACCTGATAATTGTCGTCTTCATCACAAAAATAGTCTTTATGTACGTTGTCACCAAAGAAAATCATTCAGGGGAAAGAGGGGAAAAAAAAAAATGTGAATGTGTTGACACCTCAATTAATTAGCAGCAAATTGGTGCACATGATTCCAATTTGCACTACTTGCTGGTTTAATCCAAAAATCCCTGATACCCCAGTGTTCCCTCAGCATTACAAGCTACTCTGCAGACGACTACACGGATGCCGAGACAAACATCTCTCCCCTAATTAACAGATTTACATATGAAAATATATGAGACTTCAGCTCCAAGATGTTTCAAGTAGCACTTGTTTCAAATAAGTTAGCATCACACATAGCTACATTACAAGAAGTAAACAGAGCAAAGAAGATGCTATGGTTGTTTGCTGTGCATCTCCTCTCCCAACCACCAACCCCCCTCCTTTCTCTTGAAGATCAGAAACTCTAAACTTCCTGTTAAATCATAGAACGTTCTGCTTTACGCATGCAAAATGTACATGCATAGAAATATGTTACCAAAACGTCAGGAAGTGTCAGAAAATTAAGAAATATAACACCACAAATATTAACTGGTAACCTTCAAAATAAAGGTCTCTTCTATATCCACATAAGATTTGACCAACATTTCCTTTCATTCCGCCTATTTAGCCTTTACTAGTAATGTATAAATATTGAATAAGTGATTTCTAACACACTAAATGTAGCATCACTGCCAAATGCTGTATTTTAATAAACACTTCTAGCTGCATGCAACTGCATGATCGTGTTCTAAGCCATTTATTAAATGTGTATGTTTATACACACTAAAGACTTTAGGTAACGTGTTATCCAGGAATCTAATATGTCCTGTTCATGATGTAGTGCAACAGCATTACACCACTACATTTAAACATTAACATCAGTTATGCCGTGGAGAAACTTTTTGCAGAGCTGCCAGCTGCTTTGAAGGGAAAAGATAAATATAATTTAAATATATATTATTTAATTTTCAGCCCTCTAGCATGGTTAAAAAACTGTTTGAAGTCATTCCAAACATCTCATGATTTCCATATAATTCCTTCCCCTTTTTCTGATAAGCTAGGTTGCACCAAGAAACAAATATTTGATTGAAAAAAAAAAAAAAAATGAGTGGTGAGTTTGTCACCACAGCCCGCCCCTATGATGGATAATAATTATCTATGACACCTTCAGGGGACTTAAGATTCATGTTCCCCTCTCCAGCTCTCAGCCATCAGCTCGCAGCAGTGATCACCACCTCTGAAGCCAAGACCCAAATGTTAAAAAGCTGCGATTTCACAAGTGGATCTGTTACATGAACCATCTCCGTGGGCGTCTTGAAAACAATGATCTTTTCATCCATTAGACTTGCATAACACACACCTACGACCACTCAGAGCTCTGGGCCGACACTTTAGCCCGCGGAGCAGAGCTGTCCCAGCAGTACTGTGGGGGTCGGCAGCGGTCATTCTCTGCATTCACACGAACGTGGGAGGCATTTAAAATGGAAGACTTGATCGGAAATGTGCCACAAATCTGCTCACCCCTTAAATATAACCTTTTCAGTTTTGACAAGGTGAAAGCATATGTGTGGGATGCCGGAGGGGGATTTGCAGGTATTGGCAGATTAAAGTTAATGCCCGACCGCAGCCACTGGGGAAGAGAGGGCTCTGAAAATGTTTACTAAGCATATGTTGCAGGGGGGCCTGCGAAGGGATCCTCTGTGCTGCATGAGACTGTATAATGTTGGTAATTAGCTCACTTTGTTTACAGCGATGCCCACTGCATTGCACAAAAATATCCTGTTTCTGTCAACTGCTCTAAATTCTACATATGATGCACAAACTTGGCACTTTCAGTCGGAATCTCTGAAGATACGATTTACAACAGAAGAACTGGTCTGGGATCAGTGTGGATCTAGCTGTTTCTGTGCTCTGTAACAAAGTGCAAACTGACACCAGTGGCACAGAAACAACAGGACCTCTGCGTGTACTGTGAACAGGCATGTTCATATCAGTCGGTGGACTATTTAACCTCCACGTCTATTGGTTCACTCACACCTACAAAAGATAACGAGGTAACGTAATGTTGTTACAGCACCTGTCAGGTGGCTGATTGGCCGTACAAAGTTTGCGTCCCATATCCTACCAACATTTAACATGGGTTTCTTGTAACCATGATGGCGATCTTTCCCTAGCCTAAACCAAGTAGTTTCGTTGGCCTAAACTTACCTAAACCTTAACCATAAATGAGTGTGTCAACAACACACAGTCTACAAATATAAAGCCTTATAAAAATGTACAGACTTTGGAAAAGAAAGAAGTTAATTGTCAGCTCTCTATTATTGTCTTAGCCTCTACCGCTGCCCTTGGTGTATGGCTGCCATATTATTTAGGGGAAATGAAGCAAGACCTATTTTGCCAGTGACAAAAGGTCTTTGAAATGACACATTTTTATTCAAGTTTTCAAAGACTTTTGGATCATTAAACACGCTCAGCATTTGAAGGTCAGTGCAAAGTTTAGATTCAAGGAGGAATGTAAGCAGTTGCATGACTGTAATTCTTTAGTCGGCTGTAATTGCGTTGCACGAAGCTGTCAGTCTGACTGGAAGTCATGGGACGATGCATGACTGTCACTTCCCGCTTCAACAGGTGTGTCACTGTTACCACAGAAGTGACATGTTTGATCGTTTTGAACTGACAGTGACCCACGCTAAAGAGGCTGCTAATAAGAAAGTACCTCAACAAATAAACAACTGTTCAATGTTCAAACATCACTTTCATTTTACAGTATGTTTCAACATTTTCTCCCTTCAAATCTGGATTTTTTTTTTATGGCCTTAGCAAGAAACAAAACAAGGTGAGGACAAAATGGTGAGGACAAAATGACTCTGAGGGGAAATTGGTTGTGACACGAGGAACTGAACGGAGTCCAGCGGGACTTCCTGAAGCTTTTAAAGATGTGGTGGAATTGGGTTTCAGACAGGCCCTGCCCAGAAATGGCTGTTCATATCTGTACTGGCAGGAAGGTTGAAAACCTGATATGCCTCCGTCATTCTCTCAGCGCTTCTGTCTCTCTCTCTGCGCCCTCCCTTCGCTGGTCGCTGTAGTGAGATGTGATCCAGGGGAAGAGGGAATGACTCTGCCATTAAGTGAAAGATGCTGGAGCTCTTGTGCCTTATTTAACCCAGAGGCCAGTGTGAAATCAAACACAACCCAAATAAATAAATCTTACTAAACGGGTGACCCAGATTTAAAACATGTAAAGTCGCGTGCCATATCAAACATGCAGTTAAAAAAGGAAATTGGTAAATAAAGCCGCCTTATTCCAGGGTCAGAGATAAGGAGATCATGGAGTGAATCATTTTTGCTGTTACTTGACATGGCAGAGAGACACGATAGACCACACACTGGACTCAGAACAGTTATGGCCTTTCCTCTTTCATGACATACATCACTACCGGGCATCAGGGGCCTGCTCCACCTGACACCACCCACAACAACAAATGTTTATGAGCATTTGATGCAGAGTTGTCATCGGTGGTGGAGAGGGTTTAATTGTCGAAACAAACGCTGATCAAATGTAGAATTATTTATGAAATAAATAACTTCTAAAATAAGATGTGTCGATGCTGCAACTCCTGGTTTTCTGCAACTCTGCAGCTTTTTTTGAAGCAACGGACAGGACACTTAAATATGGTTACAATTTGGCAAAGCATATACATAGTAGCGGTCTTACCTACATGTGTAGACCTTCATCTTCAAACAAATGTTGTGTAATGAACACGTTGAAACATTTTTAGTTACAGTTTCGATAATGTCCCGCTGTATGGAACTCTGAACTTCCACCATGATATACACTTTGTAAGCCCTGTATCTGTTTCACTTCCCCTCCCTCATGCTGCTGCCTACAGTTATTATCACCATTATCACAGTAGGCTGCTGTCAGAGCTCTGCTCTATCTCCGGTCATCCATTGAACAGGTTCCTGATCGTCAGCCTTATATCTGCTGAAACGAAAAACCACAACTCTTAACTGAATCGGGTCATATCAGCAGCCGGTAACTGCAGGAATGTCTGCCTCGTCACTTTTGTATGTGTGAACTGCTGGGCGAAAAGGTCAGTGGAGCTCAAATCATTTCTTGACAGCCAGCAGCAGTCAAAGCAGACTCATCTTTGACTGTAGATGATAAACAGTTCCAGCGATAATTTATTCTCTAATTGCGCAAATACGGGTCTTACTCATCCCTCCTCACTATTGCTCATAAACTGTACGTTCTATGGAAGCTGACGGGCAGTAATATGCTTGAAAGGGGATATTTTACTCCTCACATAGATTAAAACAGCACTTACTATAAGTAACAGATTTCATGGTTTTCCTACTTAGGTTGAAGGATTATGTGGTCACTTGTGTTGAGTTTCATGAACCTTGGGATGTTGAAATGTTTACAATCGTGTATCATTTCAAAACTCATTGTGCAAGAAAGCGGCCGGCCTCCTTTTTTTTTTTTAGAGCATTTAAGTTTAACTTTTCAGGTTTGTGCCAACAGCTGTACCCAAGTGAGAAATCCCTCCACAGGCCACTGACTGCCCGTGAAGCACTCCATTATGCATGGCTTCACTGTAAAATAACATCATTTCAACATAAAATTATGATTGACTAGGCTCCTTGAAATTCGGAATTGAACTGAAGCTGTTTCGATGCAACACAGAGTGCAGAGTTAGCTACATTTAAAGAGAAACTCCACCGATATTTGCATGTTTTATTATTCAGGGAAGTAGGACTCAATCACTCTTACAGTCCCTGGCGGGGAGGTTTAATGAAAAGACACTATCAATTGTAGGATCCAGCATTTTTGGAGCTTGACCAATATTAGTGTGTAAAAGTCAGGGCATCTCAGTCTCTGCTGCACCCTATTTAAATGAAGATAAACGGTCTCTTGCAAATCTCTCAACTTCATAGAAAGTTAATTTAACAGCTCCTGAGTTAGGGTTAAACATTGATAGGAGTTGCCAATTATGTTTATTTTTTTCACCAGCAAAGCAGTTTTAAGTCAAATCCTTCATCCGGCATGCTGCCTACTCATTACATCCTGAGCTGTGTTGTTAGCTTTCACATTCAAACCAGGATCAGTGCTGATCCATAAGTAAGAAGTCTGTGGCTGAAGTTAAAGTCTGGGGAAGTGGATACATTTACATTATAGAACATTCATTCATTTGGCAGACTTGGAATAAGTACATTTAAAACCAGTAGGAACAAGCTAGATGTCACCAAACAACGAAAGTACAACCCTCAAATAAGAATTTTAATGTTTTTCGTTCAGATCAAGCCACAGGACCGATCTGAGACACGTGTAAAATAAAAAAAATAAACCATTATAAGCTTCTACTGTCGTCAAAGCAGAGCAAATCAGTACATGCTGGGAAGTATGGTAACATGCTAACAGTGTTTCTGAAAACGGTTGAGTGAATGATCAGCCGGACATTTGGTATACCCACAAGTCTAAGATAGTGTATTTAATTCTTCATAATTTACTGTTAAAGAGATATTAATTGAATAAAGTTTATGAGTAACTTCTACCAAAAAGAGAGGACAGCAACTGACCATACATACACACCCCTCCATAGCTTACGTACACATGAACACACACCCCACTCTCTCACTCATTTGTAACAGCAGGAAGTTAGACGTACGCTGGAATGCTGGCAGCAGTCAACTCACCAGAGAGAGAGAGAGAGAGAGAGAAAGAGAGAGGGGGAGGGAGGGAGGGAGAGAAAAGGGGCTGAGCCATTGGGCACAGGCTGATCCACACACACTTTCAGAGCAACACACTCCCATTCTCACACACAAATCTCACACAGCAGCACTGGGGCGTGCGCAGGACGATATGCAGCAGTCACACCAAAGTGTCAGGACTTGGGACATGCTTGTTGGACTGACTGTGGACTAACAGCAGGGGGATATTTCAGAAGGAGGGATCCTCTTATCTTATCAGGTGGTGGTGTCACTCTGGGAGCAGTTTGGAGTGTCGGGGGTGAGTGTCCAGACTACAGCACCACTTGACTCCTGTGTATGACTCACTAAAGCTCTGCCTGGAAACTCCTTTGCTTTTGGTTATAATTTAAAAATCTGACTCGTCTCCGAGCCGGGAGCTGGTTGCAGTAAAACCTTCAAGTCTGGAATGTGAAACACGACTTTGATGTTATTTTGGATTTGTCGGTGTGAAGTGTGTGCTGCCAGTGAAAGGGGTGTGCATTCTTCTTGTTTAAGGGGGTTAGACAAGACTTTTGGCAACTTTGAAACCAAAACAAAGATGGAGCTCATGCTGTGGAGACTGCGTTAAAAATGGATGATAGATGCGGCGATGATTGATTGATGTGTCTTGGAAGTTTGGGAGTTTTGAGCGGCTAGCCTAGTCGCTGTCAGCCTCTCTAAACTCTACATCAGTGCCCTTTTCTCTTTGCCATTACGATGTCGGTGAAGTTGTATTTCGGGAAGCAAAAGTCACAAGTCAATCGCACATTCTTGGCATTGGTGTCGGCTTCTATTTCAGAAGTGGCGGGGCAAAGGTTTGGGGTTATGTGTGTGGCGCAGCCACGCTTTTACTCCAAGGAATTCTGTTTATGTTTGCAAGGTGGTCAGATGGTCAACTGCAGCTCTGGTAAACCCTTCAAGCCTGGATACTGTTTTCAATGAGTTAACAGTTGTGGACAATTCCTCCTGAGACTCCCGTCCTCTGACCTCCCCTCACCTCACCTCCTTCTCTGTGCTGGGTCTGAAGTCTTGCATAACCAGGGAGTTTAATCTTTGTCCTTCTTAAGGGGCTGCTGGATTAAAAAATCCAGTGTGACCTCTCACCATTTACTCAGTTAAATGACTTAACAGGGTGAGCCCCCCCCCCTCAACCTGCCTCCTCCAGCTCAGACCAGGGGTGCAGATAAGGGTGGTTCAGTCAGACGGCAGAGTGGATCTGAGGCTTTGGCGGTAGGCTGCCGGGCTCGCAGAGTGAAAGGCTGGTGATGCATGTGGAATGACATTCCAGACGCCCAGGCTTGTTGTATAACGGGGGGGAATGCGAGGCCAGTGAGGCTGGGGAGATGTCGGTCAGTCAACTGAGAGAGCTGCAGGGAATCATTTGAAAATTACAGACAGGGTGCCTGCCTGAAACGAGCTCAGACAAAGCGTTTGATGACAGATAATTTATGGACTTTTAACTTTTTGAAGTCGTAGTAGTAGAGGATCTTTGGAACAATCTAGTCTCCATTTGTCTGTTTACTATCATGTGTACTAACATGATTTGCAATAACCTGTTTTAAAGGTGATCTGCAAACAAAGATTGATTGATTGTTAATATATAACGAACTAAATTTGAATGGGAACTCCAAAATCAAGCCTGTAAACAGACTTTCCTGCCAAAATACTGTTTTAATGCAGCGAAGTTAAGTCATTAAGTCTGTGCTCCCATTTACTTTTGTGTCTTTTCGGTTCGTAGATTTAAATTCATAGAGCAGATAGAAATTGTGAAATGTTTTGAAACAGGCAAGTTAGAGACCCAATAATGTCATCAGATGACCATGCCAGGTGCATGATGGTCAAAACCACCCTTCAAAAGAAGCGTTTCAGCTTTTACTTTTGACATGAGGGCTTTTACCATGTTTGTCTTTTGGGATGGGAAAGATTTCCGTGTTTTGGCCTGCAAGTGTTCACGTCGCTGGACAACTCAAGGCGACTGTATGACTTGGCCGTGTGAGGGTTACAAAATACTGTTGGTTTAATAACCTCAAATACCAACTCTGGCAGAGATACACGTGTGTTTGGATTTCAGGCACAAGTGGTTTTTCCAATTGTCTTATATAAGATTGTGCAGCTGACAGCAGCACATCCAGTATAGCAGCATCTTGGTGTGTAAGTGTGACGGATAATCTTCACTCAGTGCTGTTACAAACCATTCAGCATCTGGCACCTTTATCTTTTTTTTTTTCCCCTCCTCTTATCTGGTTTTGTAAGTTTGTCAGCCAACACACACTGTAGTTCTCAGGAAAGAAAGCACAAGCCTTGATATCAACTTGTGGCCCTGAATTCCTCAGTGCTGAATTATTCATGGTATGTTGACTATGCACATACTCTGCATCATTAGTAGAGCTAATACAAATTGAATATTTGCGTGGGTCAAACTTTGCAGTGTGACAGTGTTGTTTGCCGCAGTGATGCCCACACCCCAGTCCAACCGAGCATCCACTGGGAGAATCAAGTGTTTGTTTTAGACATATTAAATTTGTTGTAATATACGTTCACCCAAACGGCAGGGCTTGTACTTTATATTTGCTCAGGACTAGTCATACAGCAGTGGAGGCTTTAATCTCCAAACAAGACACTTTTGTGTTCGCAAAAATGCTCCCACCCCCTCACTCTCCACTTCCATAATCCCTTCTTTAATATCTCACATTGCCAGTGGCATTTGCCTCCTGCAAAATGGAGGATCGGATTACTAATGTAAGGAATGTAATGGAGGAACATGATTGAACATGTCACTTTGGTGTTTGCATTTGGTGGCCTAACATGTTTTGCGATGCGGGATGGGTGAGATCACTACTCCCCTTTCCACAGTAGAGTCAGCCAAGGGAGGCTCAACAGGATCAGAGCTGGTACCAACTCCAAATGTCTGTAAAACCAGATCAAAAGCACTTGTTCCTCTGAAGCTGCTGCCCAGCTGACAAATCATCTTTGCTGGAAATAAGTTGCAAAAGAATTACAGCGTTTGTCTTCTTGTGAGAATGTGAGCAAAACACTGAGTAAGCTCCCCATACTGTAGTTCTGTTTGGCCCCGTGGTGGAATTCGGGCTTGTGTATGTCAGGGATACAGGCAGAGTTAAAACGCATTAAAGAGAAGCTCGGGCAAAGCAAACAGCAACCATCAGCATTAACCCCCTCGCTGCTGTCATTGGCTCGTCTCGCTGTGGTCCGTCCAGCCACTCGCATACTCTTTGATTCCACTTTATGCTTGTCAGCAATAGTTAACTGGGCATCATGTGGAGTTATTTGACATTTAACTGTTGTTCAAGAGGCATCAGAAAGTTGACAAATTAGTCAATTAAAATTGCAGCACTGACAGAGAAACAACAGAATGGCTGACAAAAGAGGAAAAAAAACAGACAAAACCCAACAAAGGCTTGTCTGTGAAAAGAGGCAGAAAGGGAAAAGCAAAGCAAGCAAACTTTTAGAAAATAAAAAGCACCACAAGAATCATTATTTGGTCTTTGCCAAAGCAGCAGGTAGAGTATCAGCAGCTCTTTGCAGTTGGCTGGTATTTATTTTCCAGCCTGACCAAGCTGTACCCACAACATGTAGCCACAAGCCCAGGGCTCCAAAGCATTTAGGCCATGCTGTGCCTGAGGTCTGCACCTGTCGGACTGATTGATGAAAGCTGCCACCTCCACAGCCTCGGTGCAGGTAGTCATGCACCACTACTCGCTGCCCACTTCACGATGAGCACTGCGGAGAACTATCTACACCTAGAGTTACTCCCAGTGAAGTAAAGAACTGGTTCAGTGCCTCATCAGGCCTAATTTATGAATTGTGAAAGAGCAGCGACTTAATGCAAGAAATGAGTACAAAAGGATCGTGGCTGCAGTCACATATTATTTTCATTAGTGATGAAATCTTCTATATATTCTGGATTTATCTTTTACCCTTTGAAATGTAAAAAAAAAAAATAGTGAAAAATGCCCCTCAGAACGCCCCAGAGCCCAAAAAGATGTCCATAAATTTCTTGTTTCATTAAACCAACTGTCCAAAAGCCAAATATATTTCATTTACTATCATATATATCAAACATAAGCAGCAAGTCCTCATGTTTGAGAAGCTGGAGCCAGGAAATCTTGAGCATTTTTGTTTGATATTGAATGATTTGATTAATTTATTATGAAAATAGTTGATTCATTTTCTTTTGAGTAATTGAGTAATTGATTGTGCGACATGTAGGTACGACTCTACAAACATTAGAAAAAGAAACAAAATAATTTGGGCTGCAGCTAATCATTACTTTCATTAATCTGTCTGCAAATATTTTTTTCAGTTACTTGATCAGTTGTTTGACAAATGAAATGTAAAACTATGGCAACCAAACAATGTTCACTTTTGAGAGTTTGAATGCAGCGAATCTGCGTCTTTTTCTGAAAAGCAAGTCGATTGATTGTTAACACTGTTGCATATTGATTCCATGTGCACCACTGATCAACCAGGTTATGATTCAGCTCCAAAAATGACTATTTTGGTCTATTGTGTGTGTGTGTGCTGCATGCTACAATCGTTTTAGCTCTAAAAAGGTCGAATAAATAAATGTTTCCAGATTCCAAGTCAGCTTGAGCCAATGTAAATTTAAAGATAAATGTCTAACTTGCTGGTAAAAATCCCAACTAGTGAAACTAAATAATGCACAACATGCGGCAGGCACACAAACTCAGCAGCAGCCTCTTCTTTTGGAGTCACTTGAGTTTATCTTGCAACACAATCAGCAAACCCACACGATGTGGGTCACTTTCTGAATCGAAAGATGTTAAAAATAACAAACAAGGGAGTCCTTGTGTCCCTGTATTGAGGCTCGGTGTTGGACAAAGGCTGCATTCTTTATCCGACCCACAAGTTGGATCTCTTCACGCTCAGAGTTTCCATGGCTGCTGCCCTTCTTTGAGACATTTTAGTCTCTGCTGCTTTTAATATTCCCCAGTTCCCCCCTCATTAGGAGCGAGGCATACTGTACAAATTGTGACGTCGTGAAAGTGGACTTTTCCAGAGGCGGGTGTTTCCCTTCAGGTGGGAGTGGTCACAGCTGAAAGGAGGAACTGTCCATTCAATGCTCCTCTGTTCAGTTTTATACAGAAATTCCACACTGCATATTTAAAATGTTGGGCAGAGAGTTACCTATAGACTTACATTGACATTTAATCTGTCATCTGTCTGTGCTGCTTGGTTCAGACTGTACTGGGACATAAAGAGGACTGCTCCCCCTTTTGTTAGATAAACATTGACCTTTTAAAGCTGTGTTTTTCTCATCATTTTATTTTTTTTAATTTCTTTTTGTCCAGTTTTGGGAAGCGATCAGCGGGCAGCCTGCGACGTGGATGTGAGTGCATCGTCCTGGAACCATCAGAGATGATTGTGGTGAGTCCCATTTTTTTCAGAATTTTAGCATGCAGGTATCAAAAGCATTACTTTATACACACACACACACAACTTCAAACACACCACATTATATACTCACAATAGAATGGTCATTTTTCTTTTAACAAAGCTTTTCCTGCTATACAACTCCAGACAAATGGTGGAAAACAACAGCATTCAGCCACAGAGAACATACTCCCCTTTTCCCGCCCAGATGATAATGTTCTAGCTCATATACCACCTGTCATTCCTGATCTAAATAATCCCTTATTGGGCTCCCGAAGACTGAAATTTCTCCATCAGAGTCATGATTATATGTGATAGTCATGATAATGATTACTGATTTTATATTTCCTCCATGTTTTAAGAGTGGGCTGTACCCCTGTGGATCACCAAGCCTACATTACCTACAGCAGAGTACAGCTATAATTTGAACCAGCATCCTTAAGAGCTGAGATGTTTTGTACTAATCTGTGTAAGTGCCTCCTATTGACATTTCATCACAGCCTTAAAGCACAGCAGCTGTATTTAACTGCGTCTTTGCTGGAGTCCAGCACGTGTGTGAGGTTGCTTGAGTCCAAGGCTGGTAGGAACTCTGACCCAGTTTTATGGCAAATCAAATGCAGGCTCGCAGAAGATGTTGTTGAAATCATACAGAAGCAAGAGGTAGTAGCACAATACTATCATCTGTTGACCAGAATCCCTCGGAGGCCTGCAGATCAGAACAGATGCAGCTTGGCTATGAGACAAAATGGTCATGCAAATTCAGAAAAAGCTGCTTGAAAATGTATGTACAGTGTATTTGCTCCAATTCGATGGCACGCTACATAAGATAGGAAGAACTTGAAAATTGCAGGCTAGAATATGACCGGATTGGAGGTGTGGAGAGTTGAATTTAAACTGGACTGGAGATTTGTTTTAAGAGGTTTCGACATTCTTCTGAATGCCATCTTCAGTTGTAACTCCTAATGAAAAACAGTCAAAATAGAGCTGATAACGATAAATAGAGCTGTAACCTATAATTATTCTCTTTATCGATTAATCTGCAGATCAGTTTCTTCACTTATCGGCTCATTGCATTAAAATATCAGCAAATAGTGAAAATGTCAGTCGCGATTTTCTAAACCTCGTGTTATTAGAACAATAGTCTAAAACATAGAATATTCAGCTTAATAACACATGGGACAGAAATGCAGAAAACCCTTAAAACTGAGAAGTTGGAACTAGAGAATGTTTTGCATTTGTGCTTGAAAAATGACTTTAATGATTAATTGATTATCAATATATTTGCATATTAAGTTTCTGTTCATCGACTCATTTTCCAACATTTAGAACTCAAGAAGCCTTTCTGATGGACACACGCATCATCTTATCCATTTCAGTGTTTGATATGAACCTTCACAGGTGTTTTTATTGGGGTTTTTTTGGTTGTTAGAATAAATGTTCTCATCGGACCGTCCACAAATCCACCCTCCAACAGATTCATATTGAAATTCATTTTGACGGAGGAAGTAATTTCTATGAAAAACAATTCAATTGGGAACACACACACACACACACACACACACACACACACTTGCCACAGGACGCATAAAAAAAACGCAATTAACATAATTAATATCCTGTTGACCAGCTGCAGGTTATCTGCAGCTGAACAAAGCTGTGCAAACATTTAGTCCACTTTGGCCAGTAAAACTGCACTCACTGAGACAAATGAAGCCAACATGTCAGACCATGTGACTGCTGACTGACCATTTGGCTGCTATCATGGGATACTGCCACCTTAAAATCACACGCGTGCTTGCGCCCTACTCGCTCACCCTCCACCATTTCTAGCACATACAAATCTGGCATTCTTCCCGCCGACTTCTTTAAGGGAAGACATCAAACATCTAACATAACACACGTCTTGTCAGTAACAACTAGTTGTTGCCGCTGCCGTCACAGCACATCTCAGTAATCTGCGTCTCTCGTGCTGTAATTGCTGTGTCTCCATGAATGTGCTTCTTAGATGGGGGGGCCTCTGTGAGCTGAGCCTGTATCAGCCACACACAAACCCCTCAGTAATAACACCCTCTGCTCAGCTCGCTGCAGACACTTTGTGGCCTTACCCCTTTTTGCTACAATAGGTGCCAACCCGCCCTATAATTACTGAGGAGGGTTTTCTGCCCCTGGAATATAGATACATATGGATAAAAGCCCTCTGCTACAAGTTTGAGACACACACACACACAGACGGACGCACTCATGCGGACCTGCAGTTACAAACATGAGCAAAGAGACTAACACATCAAAAGGAAGAAAAATAAGCCGCTCACGTGTCCCTACTGTACACACACACACACACACACAGAGACAGACAGACAGACAGACAGACATGCATGTACACATTACTCCGAGATTTGCAATTAGACACACAATCACACTTATGCTCTCACTCGCGCACAACTTCCCTGCCGTTGTCATGGCAGCAGTTGGTACAGCAGAGAGGGAGATTTTGGTGTAATCCCAAAGGCTGAGCACTGTGAAATGTGAAGCCGCAGTGAAAGTAGCAAGTGAGAGAGGATGAGGAATGGGTCCAAAAAAAAAAAAAAAGAAAGAAAGAAGCAACTTAAACATGTCATTCCATCATGACCCGAAGCAGCCAGGCAGCAGAAGTCTCATTTAAGAAGTATTTAACCAAAAATACTGTAGAATATGATTTCACTGCTAAAAAGGGAAAAGTGCTATGTTAAAGCGGCATCCTGTGCCAGTTTCCACTTGGAAAATGTTTTTTTTTCCCCTCCTCCATCCTCGTTTTAACATGTAATTTAATTGTGGTTAATGTGTTTAACAGAGATGGAGAGAGTTCAGTCTATTCTATCTGCTTGTCTCTCACTCCATCGGACTCTGTTTATCACGGTCTGTCAATCAGTCTACTCTGAGCTCTCGTCTCCCTCCCTCACCCCGCCCCCCGCGCTTCTTTCTCTCTCCGTCTCTCTTTTGGTGTTGTGAGCACCCTTTGACGTAGGTGTGCATTGTGCAGCCCACACTCACTTCTATTTTTACGCAATAAGAGGGGTGGGAGGAAGGGAGGGAGGAGGTGGAGGAATCGGAGATGGAGGGTGGGGTTTTTGGGATGAGCGCGTGTGTGTTTTGTGGGTTGTGTGGAGAAGGGCGTGAATGAAGACATAGGCAGTCACACCCCCCTCTGCCCGTCTCCCTCTCTCCCTCCCTCCCTCCCTCCCTCCCTATCACTTCCAGGTTGACTATATGGATGAAAATGAGGAGTACTTTCAGCGACAAGCCTCGCACAGACAGTCCCGCCGGCGCTTTCGTAAGATCAACCAGAAAGGGGAGAGACAGACAATCATCGACACCGTGGATCCATACCCCACCGGAAAGCCACCCATAGCCCGGGGATACCACACGGTGAGTTGCCCCCCCCCCGTGCTATGGCTCTGTGTTTACCCTCGCTGCGGTGGATTGCTGTACACTTCAGAGGCGGCTCGATGTTGCTCTGCTGCCGTGTTGTGCTGTGTTTGTGTGTCGTGCTCCCTCTTCAGAACCTGTTGTGCCGTCTTGCTTCAGATTGTAGTTGAATCTTTGTGTTCCCCGCTACATCATCTTTGTGATTTCTCTCTGTTTGGTGGCCTTAGCCGCCCCTCGGTTGTAGGTTGTGCATTTGATGTCTTGTGTCCGGGGGAAGAGCGCCCCTTGTCCCTACAAGTTGCGCTTCAAGCCTGTTTTTCTGATCTTTGCACTGAGCTTTCCTCCTTGTAGCGTTTAATTGTCGTTTTACCCTTCCTTGCTAGATGAAAAGTTGCTGCACTTGTCTGTCATGTTTGTTGCTTCTGCTGACTTCAAGATATTTAGTGGTTTGTTAAGCATCCTTAATGCTGTAGCTTTTCAGTGCTTTACCTGCCTCCTCCAAAGGCCTGTTTGTTTGTGCTTCTTATGATCGTCAGAATAATCATCTGGTGTGACTATTTTTCTTTTTGTATCCATGCAAACCTGAATTCTGCACCTGAACACTCACCTCACCAATGCATCACTTAGGCACCTGTCATTAGTCATTTCTGCAGTTATGAGGATGATTAATATGTCGGCGTGTTTCAAAGCAAATTGATGGTGCATATATTTATGTAGGTCCTTGGTTTTACAGGTAGAGTGGGTAGAGTGGAGAAGGAACCTTTGCTCAAATGCATATTGCTGTTTGATGATCATTGAATGATCATTAAGAGAGAAGAGAAAGTAGAAATATGTGCCTATAAAGCACTGGTTCTTAACTTAGAGAGATAAGAAGATTGTAAAAAATGCTAAAACTTTTTAAAACTTACTACATAAAATTCAGTTTTGGGGCTCTTCTATAATAATGTCTCAGACTTGAGAAATAGTGTTACAGCTTTACATCCTCTGGCCTCAAAACAAAGGACACACAGCTGTGATGAGGGGTTTGGTGATGACATTATATTATTATGTGATTTATTCATATGGAACTATGTAGAGGGAGAAAAAGATTTTTTTTGGAAAAGGAGAACATTGTGGGGGTCACATGGTGTCTTTATCAATGAGTCTTACAGCTGATCCATTCTCATAAACTCTCATTTACATACTCAACAAATCACCAAATCCAAATTAGACTAAATGCTTTGTTTGATCTTAGATTATACTGACTACTAACTAAGTACAGTATCAGCATGTTAGAAGCTGATCACATCAGAAATCCTTGTATTTCGGAGGATAGTTTCGATGATACTGACTATGAGAAATGAAAGCGGTAAAGTGGTTCAGTGCTCTCACTGTGTAAAGCCTCAACCAATCACGGTGCCACATTTGTGGAAGAGTATTGACTTTAACCACGAAGGGATTCGTCTCCAGCAGGGGAAGAGTTAGTCGCCTATTGCGTTGCACCAGGCTTTCCGTGCTCTCTTTCCCTGGGAATAGGAAGCAAAGCATTTTCACACTAATGATGTGAATACCCAGCATGCAGTTGTTACACACAGTTTTTCCTGTTCTGCACAATTTCACTGCATTCCCCTCATTCCTGACGTTCCCCGGGGGGTTCTGTCAGTGTACCCAGCTCTTCTTGGAACAATCACGCTTAAAAAGGGAAAATGCAGCAAACGTCATCTTGCCCCAGCCCCACCCTGTTTCCTAAATTTAGACTCGCTGTGTTGTAGTTTCAAAAGACTGCACTGAACTTTCTCATGGCCCGACATCTGCCGTCACACACTCGGCGCTCCTTGCTCTAGTACCGTTCCTGTGGGAAGGATGGAGCGGGTGCCATGGCAACCAGCAGTCCCAAATGGGCTCAGCTCGAGTGCACTTAGAAGTACAGTAGGGAAGGGAGCTAACTTAGCAAGAGTGCAGTGCTGCTGCTGCTGCTGCTGCTGCTGCTGACAGAGGGGTGGAGGGGGGCAGAGCGACAGAGAAGCAGAATCTGGGCGGATGCTAAGCTGACATAGCAAGCTAATCTCCAGCATTTAGAATGCCAGGCACCGCTCAGATTTTCCTCCCTCCTACCCCGAGGCATATTTAGGAGGTGAGAAATGCACCGCAGAGAAACTGGGATTGAAGAAAGGAAATCTCTCCGGCAGGCAAGGTTTTTATTCAGCTTAGTCACTCCTCTGAAGGCAAACGTGAGGCTAGGTACGAAAACATCAGAGGAGCCACTGTTCTGAAGGTTTCAAAGCTTCTCTAATGTCAGAAATACTGTAGGTGAATCTTTTATTTAGGGAGGAGGTGACTGGTTTGATTGTTGACTCTGTTGATCCATTTTTTTTGATTGTTTAGTGTTTGAATTTACATAAGATAGTGAAAAACAGTCAATCACAACAGTCTAAAGAAATATTCAAGTTACAAAAAATGACACATCCTCACATTTGAGAAGCTTTTGCTTGACAAGTTGCTTATTAAGCAAATAAGCGAATTATTAATTGATTATCAAAATTATTGTTTAATTGCTGTGGAATCAACCGTGTGCTTCAGCTCTCGCATTTGTCTGACATTAATACAATACGGGGACATAGAATAAACTGTGTGGTGGGAGATGTTCTTTTATTCAAGTAAAACTATTGATATCACAATACTAGTCTTACACTTAAAAAGCTCTTACTAATCAGCAAAATGTACTTGAAGTAATCAAAGTAAAAGTACTCATTATGCTGAACTCACTATGGCCTTTGTCAAAGTTATAAAATTATATATTTTGATATCTATATATCATATTATTATTATTACGGATGCATTTATACTGTATATAAGCAGCAATTTAATGGTGTAGCTGGTAGAGTTCATTTTAACCTCTGTTAGGTAGTTTATTCTATAATAGTGCAACATATTTTGTGAAGTACAAGTACAAATCTCCTTTTCACCACTTAAACAAGACTTTAATTTTTAAAAAATGGCATTCATCATTTTAGAGAAGTAATTCCTGCACCAAGTTATTGCTGCCGCAAGGTAGCTGAAAAAACAGTGTTTATGGTCATCAGGTTATTTCAGATGAGATTATTGTTGTTGTGAAAAGTGGAGTCAAATCTTCGTTTAAACATTTGATGGCACAGTTCTGCCATCAGCTCTTGTGATCATGATGAGATGTCACGCACCAATTGTCAGCCACCATTCTTAGCATTGCATTAAGTTCCGAAATGGGTAACGCTTTGCCAGTAGCCTTGATAGCCGGCGAGAGATAGTTCTGTAACAAGGTCGCAGGTTTGATCCCTGCGGTGGGCAGAGCGTCTGTGAGCAGCTGTGTCACACTGAACATACTCGGTCATTGTTAGTTGCTCAGGAGAGTGCCAGCTTGATACCTAAAATGAAAATGTAATGCTAACCCAGTAGTGGAACTCCCACTGGGAGTGCTGACACACACAGCAACCCCCCCAGGCCCCCACTCTCCACTATGATCTGAAGCAGAGCTATTATCTGTGTGAAGTGAGGTTTATGTGAGGTCTATTTGGCTGTTAGGGTTCAAACATAATGCAGGTTATTTCTTGAACATATAATAATGAGCCTGAGAACAATATTCATGCAAATTAATGTCTGCATTTGGATTTGTTGGTGGTCTGGTGGTTGATTATATGGTGGGGTTTTTTTTGGTATCTTTTTAGATCTGCCAATTGTCACATGTACTCTAATGAGCCTGTGTAATCTAAAAATTGCCTCAACATAAGCTTTTGTTGTAGTCTGAGCTGGATAAGAGCACAGCACCAGAGGATCTGAAATGCATCCATCAGGTAGTCAAGTAATTAATGTACTTGTTCACTTATCATATTACTGATTCAGTGTGACATATTCATGTTTGCCACCTTCTGGTTTGCGGGTGTTATTTTGCCCTAACCAGTCATTAGATTTGACTTGAAACAACCTGTACAGCAGCATTGATCTCATCCATGATGGCTGCTGCTGTTTTTGTTCTTCTTACTTCTTAATCCCACCTACAAAGCTGATAAGTAATAAGCCCAACACCCAACCTATGTGGGTCACTGGAGAAACGGGGGATGTTGACATTGATTGAAGTTGAGTTCACGCACAATTTGTGGCAGAACACATTTAACAAGTCGTACTTGAGCTCTATATTTTTTCTGGCTTAGATGCAACTTCATTATAGTAATGCAGGCCTGTTGTGTTAGTGTTTTAGCCTGCCCAAAGACAAGAATAGACTGACCTTTGCAATATTTCTAAGGTGAAAGATGGCAGTTTTGGCTTTAGCACTAATGCACTGGTCAGATTTATAGTCTGAGTCAAAGACCACGCCTACTACTACACATTAAAAGCTTTTGATTTAAAGCATGGCGTAAAATACTCCTCTTTTATTTTTATACCTCCATCCCTGGCCAGCTAAGTTTTATCGCCAAGATGATTTTCTCTCCATGTGGGGAATATTCTGTGTTTTTTTTTGTTTTGTTTTTACTTGAGACATGTAGCTGATGCTCTCATCTGAAGTGTCTGAAAAGGAGCACAGCTGTGGTTTGAGCTTACATTTGTAGTTAGCCATAATTAGAAGCAAAGATCCAGGAATTTAAATGATAGATTTAAAGATAGATGCATAAAAATACACTTCTGTTTCCGTAGATGTGTCTTGGATAAGTCAGGGCAGTGAAAGAGGACAGTGTTTAGGAGTCAACGCATGTCTTGTGTGTGCTCGGAGCAGAGCAAGGCTCCTGAGTGTTAAACTTGGGTGTCTTGTTCAGAACGGACACCAGTTATTTCCAGCATCTCGCTCTCTTCTGCTCACACACTTGATCTTTCTATATTCTCCCAAGCAAAGGCTCATAATCTCCATCTCTCAGACACTCGCCATTTTGCACTTTATCTCACACTCTCCATCTCCTCCTCTAATATCAACAGCCATTTGTGCTGTCGACCTGCCGTACACACACACACACACACACACACACACACACACACACACACACACACACACACACACACACACACACACAGATCCTCTCTCTGATCTCCCACTCTGCCACTCGTTTAATGTTTTTGTGCAGATTCTGTCACTCAGTTTGAAATGAAATGTTGACGTAGTGGCCATCAAGGCCTCGTGTCTACTGAAGGCTACACTCATGATTTTATCCATAACAGGTTATGATCATTTCCAAAACGTCCCTTACCCCTTGTCCTCTTTTTTTTTTTTTTTTTCCCTTCTCTCCTCTGCTTGCTGTTAAACTCTCCTCTTGCACACCTCCTCAGACACCCCAAACCCTCTGAGCAGATGAGTAATATTCTTCCTCTGGGTTTATCCATTGGCTAGCCGGGCATCCAAGGCCCCAAACAGCTGTTCTATAATTATACAAGCAGCAGGAGGCAGACAATCAATACTCCTTTTACTCTTTTCCTCCACCCGGACGGCCTGGTGGTTAGCGAGGCCGCCCTGCAATCAGAAGGTCACAGGTGTAATCCCCGCACCAGCCAAAGTGTCCATCAGCAATCATGTGCTCAGTTGGAGTGTCCTTGACAGTGACATTGCTCTCTCATCACCAGACTGCTTTTTAATTGATACATGTGGACGTGGAGTTATTGTAGATAAGGATGATTCCTATGTCAGTGTCTCTGACAAGAATTTATGTTTCAGAGCTCTTAAATCTAACATGCTTTAGTGCCTGTGTATGTACGAGGTGATGTTGAGACAGCAATATAATTACAATAAATGAATGCAAAGGTTGGGAGTCTCCACGGGTCTCCGAACTTCATTTTTTCTGTTTAATATAGATCCAGATCCAACAGTCAGTTAGCTTAGCTCACCTTATATGCTAGAAGCTTGTCTGATCCTGTCCAAGGCAGCAAAATCTACCTGACAGCACTAATTAACATTGGTATATGATTCAATTATTTTTTGTTTAACCTTACAAAAATCATGCCGCTTTCCCCCTCTGTGCTCCACTAAGCTCACTGGATGCTGGCTGCAGCTTGATATTTACCATACAGACACGAGGCTGGTATTGAAATTCTCATCTAACTAACCCGACCAAACATCCAAGCTAAATCGAACTATTCCTTCAGTAACACATGTTCTTTATTTAGGTAGCTCATCCTGCCTGTGAAGTCGGCGTTAGCATAAGCAGCTACACTGCCGAGTGCTCTCTGTGAGCTTACATTGACGCGTTTTCTCTACTTTGAAGTTGTTTTTTTCAGTTTTCTTTTTTTTTTATTTGAGAAAGAGAATTTCACATGACATTGATTTTTTTTTTTTTTTTTTTTTTTTTTTTTTTTTTAAACTTTGTGGAGCAACACGTCCCCTTCTTTTCATGTACAAAGAGGCTAAGTTTGTATTTGTGATTATGCCTGGTAGATGTTTGATACTCCATACTGTATCTACACCACCAATGCACCCCGGAGTTTCAGAACATTTGAGCCTCAACTAACTTACTAACTATACTTTACGAATAATCTGTCCATTCTTTTTTCAGTTGCTCAATTTGGCCTGTGTTATGTGGGATCAAAGTGAAAAATTTCTAAGGCGATCTCTCAGAAATGTTCATAACCCAAAGATATTTTGTTCACAATGATGAGAAGAAAATCCCAACGTTGGAGAGGGTGGAGCCAGCAAATATTTGGCAACTTTACGTGATAAATGTCTTGAGTCTTGATTGCTATAGCTGGCGATTCATTCGAAAAATCTATTAATTGACTAATCATTTCAGGCCTTCTAAAATAATTTAATTGAATTTGCATAATATTGGCCAGAAAAAATTGGTTTCAGAACAGTGAGCACTATGACTGCAGGAATGAGGGAGCGGCTGAGAGCTTTCTCCATCATGATCTCTCATGTTTGGGGTGATTATACTGAAGGTTTCAAAGTGAATTTGGTAAAAAGAAAGTGAATTTAAAACCACTATACGTCGCAACTTATAATTGGAGTCTTATTGTCTTTTTTAGAGGTTGAAAATACCCTGCAGTGGTAATGAGGAGGTTCACACGTCAAAGTGATCTGTTCAGTAATCTTCAGGCATGCTGAATGGGAATATGTGTGTGCAAGCCAGAATAATAATACCTCCGTCTGTGTGTTCCCTACCTGTCCTTGGCTTAGAGCTCTAAGAAACCTAAATTCTCACCTTGAAAATGTATTTACCTGCTGAGTCCTAGAACAATGAAAAACATTTTGCCAGTAGGATGATATAATCTTTGTTTTCAACACAAACTAACTGTTGGTTTGTCTACCTTACCATAGAAATCACTTGTCTTCATAGACATGGATGCACCAGGAAAAGCAGCAAGCTTAAAAGCTTTTTAGAGCTTTTGTCTCACTGGGCAGAAAGTACGTTTTAGGTCTCATTACACAGTTCAATCAATTTTTTTTTAAAGATTCTAGGATGCAGTTGGAGGCAGATCCGTTCAGTCTCTGTCGAACATTGAACTTTTGTCTCAGTTTGGTGCAGAGTGTTACGTTTTAACATGTCAGAGCAGCTTTCACTCACTTTTTCTCTCATCCTCCACTGGCAAGTGGCGTGTTTGATAACTTTCATCTCCTCTGCTTCTTTTCATGGCTTTCTCCTTTAACCTGGCTCCCAGGAATGCAATAAACCTCAGGTACCGTATCTATTAACAATGTTGTCTGTTGTGTGTGTCCTATTTTGGTGTGAGTGTGTGTGTGTGTTCTGTTTTTCTGCGTTTTCCTTGCTGTCTGTGTTTGTGTTTCCCCCAGAGGTTTTTATCTGCGTCTGTTCCCCGTCTGTCTGTCTGTAGCTACTGGTTGACTTCTTTAATAAATGCCTTCCATTTGCTGGCCTGGTGGCTGATAAAGACGAGCACCACACTCCAATTGTATTACCGAAACACCAACAGCAACATGAATTTAATTCTTTTAAAGCAACCCTGATTTAAAAATGCTCCATCATCTGCTTCCACATGTATTACCCTGCTTTGGATCTGAAGAATAAGCGTGCTTGGTTGAGAATGGACCTCATGACGGAGAAACGATAAACATCACTCTGGTGCAGCTTATGGGCCTGTAAACTGAGATAATGGCAACAATCAGCTGATTGAGGTGCATGGTATCTCAAACAGCGTGCCTCTCTGCTGATGAGCTTGATAATGGTATTGACTGTCTTTAGGCTCTATGGATTATTATTATCCCTGCTGTGTGGGTGTGGTTTTGGTGGGTCTTGCCTCACTGTCGTGCTGATGTACTGATGGTGCTGTTAATGCGCTAAGTGTTTGATTATGATGGTTGTGAAAGACATTTATTCAAGCATAACACAGCTATTCAAAAATGAATCTACTATATGTTCTGCACTGACTTAAGTTATAAAGCACGTAAACATGGAGGCATGCTAGTCTCTAATCTGTCTGGAAGCAGTTTGTATCACATCTCAGTGTATCATCACGGAGTCCTGCAGTGTCCAAGCAGAAATAGATGGCAAGGAAGAGGTTGAAAAGATCAGAGCTCAAGGTGTTGAGCAGTCAGACCTGCTGAGAAATGCGAGAGCGGGGAGAACAAACCTGCCACTCTCGGCCGCAGAAAAGCCAAGCTCCTATTTTTAGAGCTGTCCTTTGTGACAACCTGCTCTGCTTCAGCTGTGCAGAGATACAAAAGCCTCAGTTCTGAATAGACATTGTGTCGAAACTGCAGCGGTGAAAGAAGAAACAGTTCGTTGCATGCTATGTCCTGCATTCTGGCCTCCTGCATTCCTTCATCTTTGGATGATTTATTCAAAATTATGCAGATGAGCTTTTAGGGCTCCAACTTACAATTGAATTATTATCCCAAATTATCAATTAATCTGTCAAAATAATCAATCCATCATCATTTGCTCCATGAAATTCAACAAAATGTAGTTGGCATATTCAGAAATCTTCTGTCAAACTGTCCAAAACACACAGATTTATTTCCTCTGATGGGAAATGCAGGAACCAGTGGGTAACAGTGGTTAATCGACTAGTTTAGAGCTTAGTCAGCAAATATTCTCATCATTGATTAATCTTTTAAGCTAGCTGTTACATCATTTTTAAAGGAGTAATGACGGTGAAGATGACTTGGTTGTCAAACATGGCCCCGATGATTGAAGATGGAGTTCTTGGGTTTTTTAATAGTCTGTAAAAGTATGCACATGCATTTTTATTTTCAGCTGTGTGTCGTCCTTTGTTTTGCTGAATTGAGCCCAGCACAGACACCAAAAGCAGAATCTGTGTTTCTTGTTATAAATAGCCAAATATCAGACATTATCCCGTGGTGGAAATAGAACAGATATTTTTGGGAGTGCTCATACTCCATAATACGGCTGAAACTGTGTAACTGAGAGAAATGAGCTACTCATTTACAACCGGCTGCAGTTAATTCCTCAACCAGTGTTAAAGAACACGCTTACTGACATTTGATGTGCATTTCGTGTCAATTTTGACATTCACAGACCTTTTTGAAAGTTGAGTATTTTCTAAAGGCTTGACAGATGACATTTATTCAGATGGTAATGAGCCCGCACGGCAAAGATAACAAAGTACGTTGCTTTTGCTGTTTGTGTCACTTAATTTTGATCAAAATCTCTCTAAGCAATTGACAGCAGAGCCGTTTGATCTGTTCATTGCTGAGCTGGTGTTAGACAACACTGGATGCTGCAGGAGATACTTGAGATATTAATAACGATGCTGATTCTGCTTGTCTGCCTTAGTAAGGGTTGAAATGTGTTTGTCTACATACGAGTCTACAACTTCAATTTGGAGAGCTGTCTCGCTTCAAGTTGGGCGCACAGTTGATGCTTGATGCATCTTAATGGTGAGAAAGAAGAATGATCAGATTATAGGAGCATGATCAAAGACTTTGTTGATAGTGGTTTGGTGTTTTTACTTCAGTTTGACACATTTCACATTTCAATTAAACACGGGGCACTGGGCTAATACTGATATTGGCTGTGAGCATATCTGGCTAAAATGGAGAATAAATCTGTGCGATGAACTGTAAAGCTGTAAAAGATTATATCAATTAACACCAACGTTTCCACATGAGCAATTATTGCTCTCCCAAAGATCCATTTATATTGGACTTGTCACACCTTTCAGCAAATAACTCGGTAAAAGCAGTTTTAAATCCAGACATAATGAGCTCATCTCATGAGCGAAATACTCTCTCTCCTCTCCAGACTCTTTCCTTTTACACATTACAACAGTTTGTTATTATCACTGAAGTCATTTTTATAATGAAGGATTGTCTTTTACTACTTGCTGTGGCCCTTTTCCCTCATGGCTGTATATATTTATAGCTAGCTAGCCAAGTATTTTGTGGATATTTGAGAGACTGTGTGAGGTTTATTACTGCCTTACATTCTGCTTTATTGAGGTTGCTGTTTGTGGGGAAACCGGTCTCTCTGCCTTTTGTGTGATGAATTTCATCCTGTATGGTCTTTGAGAGCCACTGCAACTCATAGAGTAACACAATATTGTCTCCATTTGAGCACATATCTTCAAAAATATGAGCTTTTTTTTTTTTTTTTGCTAAAACCAGGTCACTCCACTTCCACCCTAACCATCATTGTAAAGTTAAAGACTTCCAGTTCATAACCTTCCACAGTTAGTCTATAACGTGATCCGGAAATCTCTAGTTACTGGTCAACTTTCCACTCACTTGCCAACAATCTTACTTTGCCACTCATTCTCCAGGAGCTGCTCTTTTCATTCCCTTTTTTTTTTTTTGATTTATGCACCTAGGAGCAGGTGCAGGGGCACGGCAGATGTTTTGCCCCTGTGAACCTACAAGTGTAATCTTTGAAACGTGCCTGGCTGCCTGTGTTTCTGACAAATTATTTTCAGAGCAGCGCTCAGGTGACAACAGCTTGATAAATGAAACGATCCCTCGGGCTGTAGCAGCTATGAAAATGTAGTCTCTTTATTAGATCATCTTTCTCGTTCTAACAATGCTATTTAGAGCCGTCGTAATGGGACCAACGTCAAGGATTAATGCACCGAGCTGGCAGTCAGGAGCGCTGTGTTTTCTCTGCGTGCCTTCTGTTGGCTTACAAACAGACTCTGTGACTAGGATAGACACGGATCAATAAATCAGAGTATGTTGAGTTTGATCCTATAATAGCCGGTGTGTGTCCATGATAACTCAAGTGTCCTGTTGAAGTCTTCCAGAGCAAGATGCTGAAAAGGTACCTGCTCATTGCAAATCATGTAGGATGTAGGACCTGATGGTTCTGTGTCTGGTTTCTGATTTATTTGTATGATTTTGTTTATTTAGATCCTGGCTGGTTGTTCCAATAGGTTGTCAAAGTATTGTTTTTCTCTATGGTTTTCTTGTTGTCAATCCCATGAAAAGACCAAAACCAACAATGAACTGATATTACCAACAAGTATTTTCGGGTGCTGTAAATATCCTCAAGTGAACCTCGAATGAACGGATGATTTGCTTTTGTTTTAAGTGACGTTTGCTAAAAACTATAATGGCCAGCTGTTTTAGGATTATTTTGGATTATAATTAATTTGTTTTTTCGCATAGTGACCAGTTTGTAAAGACTTAGATCTTCAGGAAAATTAAGTTTGGAGGTATTAAGAGAGAGAGACTAGACTTTTCATGAGTTTCTGACCCATCAGGGTCAAATTTAACACGTTCTCACGTTGATTATTTCCTCCACAATCACAGCTCTTAGCTATTAGCTCTGAGTGGGTAAACAAGTCTCCATTCCATTCGATTGTGTGAGTCCATTTTCAAACTGTGACATAAAACTCATTTTTGTATTCGCTTAAAAGAAATACTTAAGCATTCCCTCGAGCCTGTGTACATTCTGCCCCTGCATTTAACCTCACATTTAGTCTTTTCCCCTCAGGTTTACATGGATAAGAGGAACATTAAAGTACCGAAACACAGAATTTCAGGTATTGAAATGCAGGAGGAAGAACTGAGCCTCAGACACGCAGTCCAGTTGTGACAAGCTGCGTTGGTTTGTTTCGATTTCTTTTGGTTGTGCTTGTGTGTATGCATCTGACCTTAAATGTAACTAAGTGAATGATAAAAGCTTATATCTCATGCTTTACCATGCTGTTATTGTCTCAGTTTTGTTATGGTGTTAATATTGGAAGAAATGCAGAATCTTGCTCTGCTGGTTGTATCCTCTGCAAGTCATATCGACCAAAACAGTCAGCAAAATGTTTGAAGTGCTTTGGTGCTTTACACTGTATATATTGCACTGTATACGAATCTACATTGCAGAGGATTGAATTGAAGTTAAAGGAGGTCGATGGCAGATGTTGTCATGTAATTATCAGGGTTTTTTTTTTCTGTTATCTCTGAAACACTTGCCTGTGTGTGTGTGTGTGTCATGTGTTTGTGAGCGGGTGTGCCATCCAGCAGCGTAATGAGGTTTTTATTGCTCAATGCTACGCATCAGTAAACGAAACACCATCACACAGCCTACCCTATAAATGCATGGAACAGTTGCAGCCGTGCCGGGTTCACAGACAGTTTACAAATGGCAGATTAGGCACCCCCCCCACCCCCTCCAACTCATGCATTTAGCATGTACTGCAATTGAGCATGAGTGCATTAATGTAATTCTCAAGTGACTTTTTTTTTACGTCACTGTCACAATCCTCTAAGATCAATGCTCTTCTGGGTTTACGTTTAGCTTGTGATTAGTCAGTAAAAAAAAAAAGATTAATTAGCTTGTTTGTTCCTAGAAAGCTTTAAACAAAGGGGGTTGGGCAGGAAGGTCTGATATTCCCCAGACACGACCCCGTTGCCGCGGTGATGTAATGATGCCCCTGTCCTCTCCCCCCTTGGCGATTGTCGTAGACGTTAATGACTGGGCTGCACAGCAAAGCACCTGAGCTTTTTTGTTGTTGTGATCCATTACATCATGGCTCGGGGCAGGAGAGGTGATGTCATACTGGGTCTCCAGCTTCCCTCCCCCTCACCTCCTCCCACTCACCACCCCGTTACTTTGACTGGAGCAGCTCCAAAACCAGCTGGTAGTAGTAGGCAGCTTTCTAGGCTTTGTCTGAGGCAGAGCAGCCAGCCTCTTTATATGCCATAAGAAAAAAAGCTCCAACCTCAACTGTCTGTATACACAAAGAAAATAACGTGTCAGATCCTACTAGCTGTTAATTAGCTGTTATTTTCAAATGTGCATTAACGACAGCCAGAAACTATTTTTATATTTGATTGTCTCTGCGCGTTTGTCCAGTTTTTACACAATTTACACCTGGTCATCACGTATGAAGCTCATATTTAGCATCATGACTATGATATATGAATGTAAAAAACGTAGAGCCGTAACTAATTATTATTTCCATTATCAGTCTGCAGCTTGTTTAACCTGTGAAATGGTTTTAAAGAATCCCAGAATCCAAGGGAACATAATCAGACATCTTCTTTCATCCAAAAACTAGTTCAGAACCCAAATATATCCAATAAAATAAAAACAGAAAACCACAGCAACAAGGGAGTTTTTGACATTTTTGCTCAATAACAATAACAATTAATCAATCATCAAAATCATTGTATGATTTCCTGTCAATAACTGTTAAAATGCTGTTAAATTGCACTAAAAGGAAATGACTTACTGTCCAACATTTTTCGAAACGTCAAAATGACAGTAATGGAACGAGATGGTAGAAAATGATTGATTCTGTCAAAATTTCAGCAAAATGGTGTGACAACGAAATGACAAGTAATGAAAAAAAAAAGGAAAATTCGCATCTCTTTTTGAGGTGTGACACTTCATGGCGATGTGCTCTTTCATCTGCTATAAAGTGTAGAAAACGTGTAAATTATGACGGCTCTAGTTGGTGACATTAAGTCCTTTTGTGTCTTGGTTGCGAGCTGATGTGCTGATTGCTTTTCACGGTGGATATGAGCTGCAGCGGGCCTGTTGTTTATCGTCTTGCTTGGCCTTTAAGCCCCCATTGTTCCCTGTGAGTTGTTTTTGTCATTTAAAGTGCTGTCCTCATATCTCTGTCCGTCAGGGGACCTTCATATATGTATCCAATATCCACAGTCTCTAGAGGCACGGCCTGCCACCTGAACACACACACACACACACTAATGCATAGTAGACACGCATACAGACGCACGTTCCGCTTGCTCTTGCTCTCACAAAGCAGAGAGGTGTATGCGTGTTGTTTATTTGTCGGTGACGCTGCTGCTCATTGTACTACAGCTGAGTGAAGGTGAAGTGGCAGTCTATTACCACTTTTTTCTGTCTTTTTTTATGCACACACACACACACACACACACTCCTCCCTCCTCCATTTCACCATGTCTCACTGCTTCCGTCGCCACAGCAACTGAAAGCCCTGGAGGGTGTGTAGGGGGCTGGGTGGCTGGGTGGGTGGGTGGGAGGATGCGGGGGGCTCGTCCTCGCCCAGTTGCCATGGCTATTCCAGCTGAGTGACAGTGACAGAGTGACATCATCGCTGCCAGTCACTTGTGTCTCTATGCTGCCGGCCCGCTCTGAACCCCTCTTTTCCCTCCTCTGTCTTCCAGCTCCATCCCCCTCTTTTACTCGCACTCTGAAGAAGTGATGCTACTCGGTCTCTCTCTCTCTCTCTCTCTCTCTCCGTCTGTCTACATCTTCTACTCGCTCTCGCTCTCTCAAGAGGAAGTGCTGCTGTCTCCGTCTCTGTCTCCCCGCCCAGGAAATGGCTTTCCTTCTTTCCGTTGCTATGCCAACCGGCTCCAGCCGCGGTCTTGTGCTGAAGTGAGCGTGATAATGGCATTACTCCCACTGTGCTCCTCTCCTCCCTCTATCTGTCTATCATCCATCTATCTATCTACCTTTTTGATTTTCTTTTTTCATCCTCCCACCACTCCACTGTGTGTCAGTTCATTTCTGACGCTTCGCTCTTTGTGTCATTTCATTTCATCCTTCCTTCCCACCTTCCTCGCTTTCATTTTCTCCTCCGCCCTTCTCCTCTTTCCATCTCTATCTGCACCAGGGGTGTTGTAAACCCTCCAGAGGAGCACAGCCATAGTGGCTGCTCTTACAGCATCACTGTCTGGCAGGGAGGAGGTCCCCCCCACCACCTCCACCCCTCCCCTACACCCACCATCCCCTCTTCCTCCCCTCCTCCACCCCTGACACACATACACACATGCCCCTGCTCCCGTTACAAACAAACCGCTGGGTTTAACGTACAGTATCTCGGTGGAGGCTGCAGGCGTCTCAGTCTTCAAATAATGTAATGGTGCATAAAGGCGTTTGGAAGACGTGCGTGTGTTTTCGTGCGTGTAGCTTTACTTTCGGGAGAGGGAGGGGAGAGAGAGAGAGAGAGGGAGAGAGGAAGGCAAGGCGGAGGGAGCAAACGTGAGTGAAAGTGTTGTCAGCCATTTTTTCTCATCTTTTTTTCCTGTTTGCTGCTTTATTATCGGCGCGCTGGCTGTGCTCCGGCTGGAGATGTGATTGTCAAGTGCGCGGAGAGTAGAAGCCGGCTCGTCTTAGCTTGGATAAAAGGATATATTTATATATATATATATATCCCCCCCCCCCCCTCTCGTCCTCCTCCTCTGTGGTTTTAAGATCTTTCTGCGGGGAGCAGCGGGGAGGCTGGAGTAAGCGCAGAAGCTGGTGTTGGTTTGGAGAGAGTCTAATCAGGCCAAGGAACAGCGGATACTCCCAAAACTGTCAAGCCGCCGCCTCCTTCCAGAGAGACGGAGCAGCCGAGGGAGGGGAGAGGGCAGGCGGCTTGGACGAAGATGGGGGTCTACGCTGTGGCTTAGAGCAGGTCCGGGATGTTAGATTTTAGCCCGGCGAACATTTTTTCATTATGAAACCATTAGCAGCATCAGACAGCAATGGAGTCCCGAGCCAGCAAGATAAAACCCCGGTAAGTAGCCTATCGACGTGCAGCATTTTCTCTCCATCTTTTCTCTCTCTCTCTCTCTCTCTCTCCCTCATTTATGAGCCACTAGATATGATTACCGTCCGTATAATGGATGTGCATCGGGTTTCTATCGAGCCCCTACAAGATGAATGGACGCAGGGCAGGCCAAGGACGCGTCAGCCAGCTGAACGGGCTGACCAGAGGCTGCTTATTGCCCTGTCGAGCCTCCGATGTGTGTCAGTGTGTTGTACTAGAAACGACCGCCATGTGCTTGCTGTCACTCACGCGCGCAGACACACGCACACTCGCGTGAATCTTTAAGGAGTGTATTGATCTCACGGGCCTGTGGCGCGTTCTCTCAAAAGCACTGCTTGTAAAAATGATCGGAATATATTTTATTAGCAGAGAAAACAACAAACACAACTCCCAGATTGATACATGCGTGCCAATAATAATCCAGAGACACATTATACTTATTGATGCCTGTGATAGTGATTTTTTTTTTTTTTTAAAGGCGCACACACACCCAGCGGTGCAGATGTGTGTGTGTGTGTGTGTGTGTGTGTGTGTGCTTAAGGACCTCTGCCCTCATCATGTTTTACAATGCACTGAGGTGACGATACTTGATTGCATGTCTGTAAGATGTGTCCGTGAAATTAACAACGCCAGGTGTCACTTGCATGGGAGAAAAGGAAATCTGTGCGAGCAGTAGATGAGGGTGGTCAGGATGGGAGGTGATGTCATGTGTGCAGAGATGAAGCTGCCCCCAAAATTCAGTTATCCCACCTTTTAACCTCTAGGAGCTATAAGTAAATGTTACCTTAGTGCAGGAAATGACTCAATCGACCTCCTATGTGAATGCAGTTGATATTTATTGGGTGTTTTTTTTTTTTTTTTTGTGCCTCTCGATGATCACCAGCTGAGACACTAGTTTGACCCTCCAGTTTATTTAGTGCTGCTGCTGGCGGCGCTGTCCGTGGTGCTAGAAGCAGCCGGCAGCTCCAGCAGACATTCACAGGCCTGAGCTGATCTGCACTTGAACGGCAAAAGGGATTGATCGGCTGTCAGCGCCTCTGGCATCACTCACACACCGGGACCACACACACACAGGCATGCAGAGGCAGGGCCGTAAATCACACTGATGGACGGTTCCTGGATCGCAGAGCACACATGCCAAGCGAAATATCACCTTAATATTCCTATAATAGTCATAGATGTGTCACTGTTGATGACATATGTCGTCCACTGTGAGTGAGGCCTTACAGGATGCCAAGGGCCCAAAGAATCTTGTTTCTGTGTCGGAATCATTTACACAAATCTTAAACTAATTACATATTTGAACGTCTTTCATGAAAAAAACTATATTTTTTAAGTTTTCTATTGTGTAAAGTGATTCTTATAAATGAAATGCATTTTCATCCTTTATGTAGCATTAGTAGCTGAAGGCACCTCTCCAGCATGGACAGTATTCTCTCTGACAATGTTGTGAGTTAATGAGGTTATAGAGACTAAATACAATGTGGTGCTTAATTGTAAATGTACATGAATAATCTATATATAATCTATAATCTATAGTCTCCCAGATGTGCCGTGTCACGAGTAACACCCTCATTGAAATGTATCTCTCAGCATTAATTTGACTGGTTTTCCAGAAGCACTCGGCCAAGTGAGCAGTCACCACTTGACACACTTTGGATGTCCTTAAAATAGTTTTCATAGGTTTACTTTTAACAAGGCAAAACAGCACACGTGCCGTCAAGTAGCACATCCTTCTAATTCAGGACGAGTCTCTGGCAGGATGGAAGTGTTTCTACAGCCAAATCATAATGGAAGCAAGGCACATGCACCTCAAATTAGACAAAACAAGCAGACAAGCCAGCAAGTTAACACAAATGCTAATTTTGTAAAACCTAGAGAAACATGTGTGCGATAATCTACTTTTGGCTTGTTTTACAATTGGCGGTCATTCAGCGTGTGGAAATTAGCTACATATTCTGCAGTCAGGGTAGAGAGGAGGAGATCTTTTTTTTTTTTTTTTTAATTCAGGCACATTGTTCTTTCAAGGGTATGATTTCCAGAGTAGTAAATTCACCTTTTCTGTCTCTCGTGTTTATCTTTCACTATCTTTTCTCCCTGCCCTTTCATTAGATTCTTGTTTTCTTATGTTTTTAGCATACAGATTGAGGCTTGTGTAAATATTCATTCAGCCCAGCAGGAAACCCACTAGGGTAAAGTCAATAACAGCCACCAGATCTTATTACAGGAATGACATCATAGTGGGCACATGACCATTGGATGCTATATGTGTAATTCCCTAATTACTTTGTCTATCCTAGACCTGTGGTTTCCATTCTTAGACCTACATTTTATCATTACAACATCAAGGCACCTACACATCATAATACAGTGCATGTTGATTTATTAGGCTGTTTTATGGCTTCATCTTTTGACGATGGCTTGGTAATGAAAGCTGTCTCTTTATCTTAAAACCTTTTATGGAGTCACCGTCTGTTTACCGAAGTCCTGTGCCCTAATGTTTTGCCCTTGCTGGGCTTGAGTGATAAATCCGATATAACTTGTAGCTGGGAACTAAACAGTGATAGTCTTCCCTTTACCACTATTATAACTTTTATTTCTTTCTTTACTTTAAATTCTGTCACCCATATTCCTTTATCATCTTCATCTAAGTCAGACTAATGTGTAAACTGTGTAAACAAACATATTTTTTGGAGATTTGTTGGTGTGTTGCATATCCACCAACATACTCTTTCTTTTAATGATTGACATCTGGAACAGCCATGATTGTAATAGTAGTATAGTGGAGTGTTTTCCGCATTGTGGGTAATCATCTCTCCTTCTCTAAATGCTGACTTGTTTGGTACTGATTCGTGGAGCTGGAGAGGAAAGCCCAGAGAGCATATCAGGCCCATTTAATCGGACACCCTGCCGAAAGGGCTTTAATCTTTTGATCCGCGAGGCTCAGGAAAACGAGAAGCTGCCACCATGGTCAGGGGAAACTCTGCGATGTGCCGGCTGTCTCTTAGCCTTCCAACACTGGAAGCTCTCCATTTTTTAACAAGCAGACAAAGTTAAAACGTGAAATGTTTAAAGGAGCGGCACTGCTTCAGGCGCTTCTCACTGCTTCAATTCAGAAAGAAAAATCATTTTGTAGTTGTTGTTTTGCTCCATTATTTTAAACCTATTAAAACCAACTATTTAGACTCCTTTCAGTTGAAGTATGAGGCTGTTTTTGAGGCTCTTTAATGCTTTATACACCATGGGGGGGCTGCATTTCAATGCTTTGTCACCCACAATACTGGACATCTAGTGTAGTTGCACAGATTCACCCCCAGCATATAAAGGCGGTAAAGAGATTGAGAGCCAGCCAGCGCTTGCACCCAGGGCTTCCACCCTGCAATCTAGGTCATTAGGTCTAGAGTGTAATTTAAGGACCGCCACATCTGCTCACATGTAGGCAGAAGTGGGTGTTGTGGCTTGAGCATTAGAGCGATGCTTAATCCTCCTGTGACAGCTGATTGTACGTATTTTTGGCTCGCGGTCCTGCAGAACTCACTTCATTTGTTTGCAAGGGAGCACTGAATTCGGAGCACAGGAGTGTAGAGAGGCCTGTTTAAGGTAGGAGATAATCACTTTTTAATGCTACGGTTGATGGTGAGCATATCGCTGACAGATTTCAGCCATGGCGTGCCGATGCAGACTGTCGATCATTGGGGTTAACGATGCACCGTACATGTATTGCCGTCTCATTGTGCCTCTGATTGGAAAATGAGTGCGTGTCATGATTGTTGTGTTGGCGTCCTCCTTGGCCGGGGCTCTTGCATGCCATTGGGCTGAAGGGGTCAGTGGACCACATACTTACAGACTGAATGGACCCTGGCTTATTGACCAACAGACAGATGACCTAAATGAATGGAGAGAAAGGATTAAGTGTTTATTATCCTCTCCCTTTATCCCTCTTTCCTGCCCGCCCTTTATCTCTCCCTCTTTCCAGGGGGAGGAGCTTGTAGTTTATGAGGGCTTGTTGGAGGAGGTGGGACCTTTCTAGCTGGTTGTGGAAACCACTAGGCCATATCGACAAGTGCCACATGACCAGTCTTGTACTCTCAATAATGAGAGTATTCAATTAGTTTACCTTTGGTGCACTTCCATTCATTGACTGTGCAACCAAACTGTTAAGAATATCTAATCTACCAGTCGAGGCATTTACTTGAAGTTGAGGTGCGTTTTGATTCCCATATGGCATTGGCGTTTTTAGCTACTGTATCTTTTTCTGTATATTCTTATTCTATATGTTTTGTAGTTTTTAGAAAATGGTGTTCAAACAAAAGTAAACAGCGCATTGTTTGAGGAGTACTTAAAAGAAACTACATCGCCCATGTTCATCATATGGATGAACTTGTCACCCAGCGAGAAATGAGTGTAGCTCATTTTTGTTCTATCAGGCTTTGATTACACATGCATTACTTGTTTGTAGGATCAATTAAATGATGGTTTCGGTCTTGGATTTATTGATTGACAAAAATAGAATAGAGTTGTCTCTAATGTTACTATATTTTATATTTAATATTACATCCATATTTGGACTGTGGATTGTTGTTCGTTGCCATTGGTTTCGTTACTGTGATCGATGTTTTCAAATTCCGGCAGGGCACTAAATGTCCTGCGGGATAATAATAAAGTTTAAGTTGGATTTAAGCCTCAGTGCCACAATATTCTCTTAAGAAAGATGTCAAGTAACAAATATAAATGGTCAGAGTTGTAGCTCCAACATGGCTTTACTTCTGAGGTTTGTATTACATCAGAGTGATATACCGCACCATAATCTCTTTTGGTCCCATAAGTCATCAGAAGGAAATGTGATGAGGCTTTATCACTGCAGTTACAATCAGACAAAGAGATTCGTCACACTAACACAATAATGTCCAGCCAGTAATAATAACATGGAAGTCAGCTGGAGGCGTTCAGAGTGAAGTCAACCAGACGAGGGAATGGGAAATAGCAGCCTTAGGGGGGTTAGTGACTGACTGGGCCCTCTGGTCGACCATTTTAGTTAGTGCAGCCAGCCAGATAATTAAACGTGATGGCAATCTTTGACACAGTATAGTCACATCACACCTCAGTGTGGAGCTGTACTGTCTGGCCATCAGTCTCTTGTCACTGACACGTAAAGGCGCTTTGTGAGTAGATCTTCTAGTAGATATCTTATTTTCTAAACCCCCCAAGAAAACGGTTGAGAAAGGTCTCTGACGATCTCCGCCTTCTGCAAAAATCATTTCAGTGCCGCGACACCTTCAACCTCTTCAGTTTTCAGTCTCAAAGGGCAGATCATGAATACTGAGAAGCATTTTAGCCAAAACAAGTTTCCAGTATTCTACAGTGATAATTCTGGCAGCAAAACACTTTTCCTCCCATTTCCAAAAGTCTTTAATTAAACTGTAATGCAGATGAGCCCTTCAAAAGCTGTGATGACGTGCATTTTCTTAAAGTACATTCAAGAGCAGATGACAGCTCAAACCCATTTACTTGCAAATGAAACTCCCAAGATGTTTTCTATCCAATCTATTCCGTTTGTCCTCCAAGCGAGACTTCATAGTTCTGCCGCTGACTTCTAAAAACTATCCGAGGCAGTGTAGTTTTTTACATCCCAAAGTGCTTGTTGAGGCAGATGACACTGACACCCAGACTTTCTGTACTCCCGAGACTGTTTTACCTTTTACAGCTCAGATGAGAAGAGCCAAAAGCCCAACTAGTGGCTGCACAATCTGTCCAATGTCACACCGACATCTGGATTTATTTCCATTGTTTCCATGAAATTCATAATCAGCTTTATTTGCATGCAGTTATCAAACCTGGATCAAAGGTTTTTACTGTTCAGAAGAAACATTTAACATAAAAGTACATTAATAAAATGTAAAATCTTGTTTACTATTCACATCTGAAATCCTACAGCTTGTAAAAAAAATAAGTATGAACTCACTCTGTTGATATTTAGATTTAGCTCTGATATCATGTGATGAATGAAGCAACCTAGTTAAATCAGCCACATTTTACTTTTAGGTGTAAAAATGTAATATTGATGATCTGCCACAGCTAAAAGAGGAGTTGGAAGCAGCTCAGAGCAGCCTCCCCGCTGAGTATCAAATATATATATTGGTAAATAAAACATTTAGCCATAAAATATTCACGTCTATAGACCCCATGAACCAGTTTACACAGTTTGATTAAATTCATAATTCACCCCTCTGGCATTCTGGTCAGATATGATGGGTTTCATTTGAGAACATTATATGTTGTGCACATTTAAAATGATATATAAAAGGCCTGGGATTTCTAGTTAACTAAAAAGGACTGCGCCTAACCATTATTTTAATTATCGATTAAAATGCTGATCATTTTCTCAGTTCATCTATGATTATGAAATGCCAAAAAACAGGGAAAAATGCCCTTTTTGTCTTACTGCACCTTGTTTTGACCAATGAACAATGCAAAAACCCCAAATATTCAAATTATACGGATGGAAAACACAGAAAAGTAAAAAAAAAAAAAAAAAAAAAAAACATTAAAGAAGCTTGCACTTTTGGCATTTTTCATTGAAAAGTGACTCAAACCATAAATCGATTATCAAGTATCACAGTTTTAGATTAATTTTCTGGCGGTCGATTTATCATTTCGGCTCTAATACTACACACATGGATACAGTTCGGCATGTTCTTCAAATAAACCACAAACTTTGTTGCTCTACTAACTGCTATACTTGTTTTATTCATCTGCCTCTTACAACGTCAGCAGGGGGTTTCTGATGTATTTTACATTTCAGGGTCATCTCCATAGAGAAGTGGGTTGGCTCATTTACAATATGGCTAATTACAGCAGGGCCTTCCAGTACTTTATACAGTATGAATTACTCAGAGGGGATTCCCCCATTACTGCGCGGTGTTCATTTAGGTTGTGTGAGTTTCGTGCTTTAATTAGGGTATTTCCTTGATGTATGCAGCGCTTCTTGTTGGTTTGCTCATTTCATAAAAAAGTAGTTCCAGGGCACTTAATGGCTAGCAGCTAATATTAGGGGCTAATAAAGAAAAGTCTAATAAATATTAAATATTAGCACTTTTCAATATGTCAGTTGAAATCGTACTTTGTCACATAGAGAAGAGAGATTCTGAGGTTCTTCAGACCTGTCAGACTCGTTTTTTTAATTTATTTAGTCCTATGTTGTGTTAAACTCGATTCATGTATTCGACAGATTCTATAGAATTTGAATGATTTAATTAACGCCTCTTATTTTCTGACACTTCTGTGCTTTGATAAGAAATAATGAATAAAGTCGAGCTCTTGCTGTCAAACTAATTATTATTTTTGTTCATTCAACATTGTATCATCACAGTGGAATAAAGACAAAGATAATCTCTAGTTTTTCATACACATAATTGAATTCTTCGACTTTTTAGGCTACTTTCTAATTAAGATTAAAGGGGCAATATTTTTTTGTAGTTGCATGTAAAGAATACAAATCTTTTTTTTTTTTACAACAGACACTTGATGTCTTTAAAAAACTGTGCTTAACCAATAGCAATAATGGCACTGGTTACTGTATGACCGCTATGAAAAGACGTTTTCTTTTCACTGTACCAGACAAACTGATGGACAACGCGCCGTTAAGTGTTTTTCGACATGGCAGACAGCCAGCATGAGTGTTGGCGTGAGTGACCAGTGGTGGCAGCTGAGCTGGCTGATACTGACCATCTGTGTGTATGTTGTGTGTGTGTGTGTATGTGCAGCTCCCCGCAGACTTCAGCAGACTTCACCTGGCCGACGGCTTGCACCCACAGGTGACCCACGTCTCCTCCAGCCACTCAGGATGTAGTATCACCAGCGACTCTGGAAGCAGCAGCCTGTCAGACATTTACCAGGTAAGGACGCCCCCCCATTGGCGCTGGATCCCGAGTTTGGACTCCGCTGGATAGTTCAGTAGGTGTGATAGTTTAAGTAGATGGAAACTGAACTGAGTCATGTGAGATTAAGCCTCCTTCAAACTAGCTAGGGTCATTGTTTAATCATTTAGTTTTACCGTGGAACATTGATACCATTCTCATGTCTGTCTGTACGGTAATTATGAAACTACTACCAGCAGCCAGTTATTTCAGGTTAGCTTAGCTTTAAGACTGGGATCTTGTAGTTTTTATATTTCAGTATTAGTTCAGGTTAGCATTAGCAGCGATAAAGGTAATGGTAGGAGATTTTGTTATCGTTTCCAGGCTTTGTGCTAACGTTAAGCTAAGCTAACTGGCCCTAGCCTCATATTCACCATACACAGACATCTTAGTGGTATTAATTTTCTCATCTAACTCTCAGTAACAAAGCAAAGTGTATTTCTTAAAATGTCAAACTGTTCCTTTAAGGGGACTGCAAGTGGAATTGTTTTTTTTTTTTGTTTTTTTTTGCATGGAGTATAATACATGCTGTTTCCAACCCCATCTGAGGGTAATTCAGTGTAGCTGAATTGGATAAAGAGGGTTGAATGAAAGCCAAGCTCATATTATTCCAAGTTGGTAAAGCTCTCTTGGTGAAATGACAAATATACCCCAGAGACCCCTGGTTAGTCTCATTAGGGAGGACAAGAAAATGTGGGGAAGAATGTAAAAGCTTGGCACACAAATAGGCCATAAGACGGTAATAGGACACTGTCACTGCTCAGTGGGAGACGAGCAGACCGGCTGGTGGCTGCGAGCAGGTGGTCCAGCCTACATCCCGACTCCAGCTCTGCCTCTCATCACCTCAGAGCAGAAGTACAGAACTCCCAGGGAGCTGTGACGTGAGCTCATCTCGTGTGATAAGGAGCAATTGTGAGGCAAAAATATCGCATAAAGCAACAGTAGACTTTTTTTTATGGTTGGAGTGTAACTAAGGAAAAAAAATAAATAACCCTAACTGACGGTATAAGTAAATTAATAACTAAATAAAGAAAAAGAAAATCCATCAACCTTACCCCTAGAGGTACATAAAATTCAATACAGCACCTAAGAAAACAGACACACACACACACACACATACAATCTCGTGACTGTGGACATGCCTCAAACCCTGCAACTAATCCTCTTAACACAGAGCACCCACCCTATTGGCTCCTAATGCTGTCACCTGCTGTGTGCTTTCTTGTGTGTGTGTGTGTATTTGTTTGCTTGTGACTGTACTCAGGGGCATCAGTCAGAGGCACTTTATTCTGTACGGACCTCTTCTTGGCTTGGTGTGTGTGTGTGTGTGTTGGGGCATTAGATCAAATTGTTTGAATATGGCTTTTTCTTCCCCTGCCTGTATGAGCATGTGCTATTGCAGAAATGTGTGTGTGTGTGTGTGTGTTTGGCCCTGCTGTGGTGTGTTGGGGCAGGTTGAACAGGCTCTTCTGTCCCCACTCTGTGATCCTGGTCTTAGAGCCATCTGCTAGCTGCTCTGTGTCTCTGTCTCTTGGTTTCTCCTTCTCTGTCCTGTTTTCTCTCTCTCCGGAGTCTCTATCCTACTTTGCTGAATCCCACCTGACAGCTTTTATTCTACCTGTAGCAGCAGCTGCTCTGTCTACAAGTGCTGTAACTACTCAGACACCGTGCCTTAACTTGATTTCTCTTCATCTCGTTGTCATCTCAGTATCTTTTTTTTTATCACGTGATCAGACTTGTCTGCTCAGCTCACCAGTGATCTACTTGTATGTCTGCTTTTGCTACATCTGTTTTACTTAATGGTGCTTTCAATGCACACAACTTCACTGTCCCATGTAAATACTGTCCAAGAGCTGAAACAATGAGTCAATTGATACAAAAATTAAGTGGCAACTGGTTATTTGAATCCTTTTTGGAGCAGGAATGGCAAATATTTGTTGGATTAAGCGTCCGGAATTTTATTTGCTGTTTTTCTTTGTCTTAATTGTCTTTGTCTTATTTGTCTTTAATAGTAAACCAAAAATGTGGGGGGGTTGGACTGTTAGTTGAGTGAAACACATAGAGGTCCATGGTAAGCATTTTTCAACAGTTTTCTCGACATTTTATAGAGAAAAGGATCAATTGATTAAACCGAGGAAATAATCAGCAGGTTAATCGATAATGAAAATAATCCGTAGGTGCAGCCTTGTTTCCACCACTGTTTAAGTGAAGGCTCTAATTGATGGTCAATTAAAAGCCATGCACTTTATGTTTTCTTGCAGCCCTCGGTCACTGGTCGCATATTTGAATTTGAAGTTTTAGAGGCCTGAAGAAATAAAATGATCCAGTAATTCACCGAAACATCTGAAAAAACAGAATTTTACTTTACAGAAATGTTTGTATTCGTCATCTCTGGATCTCTCAGATTTATCTAAAGACTGCTTTGGGTTACCGATGCACCACCCCTGTAATGAGGATTAAGTGGTTGGCAGCTGTTAAATGAAGGAGATGTGTTTTACTTTTCTGCCTCTGATCACAAGACCTCTTCCTTTACTTTCAGACCCTTCAGACTCGATACACAAAATTAAAATGTGCAAGTATTAAAATGGAGAAAAGGATTAAAATTCAGCCCTTTTTAGTCCCAGGGTGCCCAGCACGACTCTCCAAACTGTTTGTTTAATGCAACATTAGTTTTTCATTGTGAGCTAAAGTTGCACCCTGCAGGTTTCAGAATAAATAATGTGGCGTAGCAAATCACTAACCATCTTTGTGGTCCTCACTTGGGGTGTTTTTGAATAAAGGGATCAGGGGAGACCTGGTTCTTTACACCTGAGACCGCTGCAATTTGATAGCACAACAAATGTGATTTTAATCTACATTTTCAACATTTAGCTGATGGGCTGTTATGGCTGAGCAGATAGGGGCACAGGTTTTTGATGGGAAGCATTGAATAGTTTAACCACCGGTTTACCCTGCTGCTCAAATCCCCACAGCCTCCTTTGGCATCTACGATTGACGCACCTTGTGAAGAGTCCCACCTCACTGTCACGTCATCGGCAACATGGCGCGCTGTTTTGTATCTGAATAAATCATGAAATTGGTCCTTCAGAAGGACTTTGAAAGCATTGATCCAAGAATAGCCCTGATGAAATATTAACAGCACCTGACTTGCCCACTGACTCTTAATGCTTACTGCACATTTATGGATTTTTGATGCAAAGATGACACGAAAACGAGCCTGTGCACAAACACAAAGGCTCACAGGAAACCTGTATTTAAACGCCGCGTGCTTCCTCTCAGATTTCATGCATGTTAAGTGTTTTAGCACCTTGTTAAAATCAAATGTAGCATCTATGAAGTCTTCTTCTCTTTTGCTGAATTGTGTTTGTTCCCTGATATGCTGCAGAAAACAGGTGCGGTGAACCTGTCTGGTACATCCTCTGTCCATTTATGCAAAATGGAAAATTAATATGCAACTGTTTGTGGTTTTTTGGATAAAGAGCCCCGGGGATGCTGTTCACATGTATGGAAGAAGCTCAGGAAAGCCACTTTAATGCTAGATTTCTGCTATTGTTATTGATTTGTTTGATTGATTCATATACAGTACCACATGCATATTGCTCCTTGCTTAATCTCACTGTCAAAAGGTCCCACACATACACCAGAGCATGGGCCCCGCCCACCAGGGTGTGTGCAGCGGTGACGCCCAAATGGCCACTCAGACACTGGCCTGAATCATTAATGAACCTTTTGCACATGGAGTTTGAGGAGAGATGACATAGGGTTTCTGTGAGAGACTGGGCACGGGGACTCTGTGCCCTGAAAAATTAAAAGCAGACTGACAGTCTGGGAGGTGAAGATGCGTCTGGCTCTGGGATTTTGCGGACAGTTTGCAAAAGCAACCCTTTCTTCTCTTTCTATAAAGAAGCTTGAGGTTGGGCGCCATATTGAGGTAAGAAGGTTCGTTTTTGCACTGTGGTGGTGTAGCAGGGCTGATGCTTTGTAGTCCTTTTTGGCGACGGCTTAGGTTTATCCCGTGAGAACGTTTCATATTGTGTGAGCATGAACCAGGCAATGGTTGGTTAGTTAGTTATACTTTATTGTCCCCGGGGGGGAAATATGGTCCCTCTGTCATTTTTAGAAATATTTTCTTTGATGATAGCAGAAGAACTCCATTAGTATCACTCCTGCACAAGTAATTGCATTACTTTCGCTCCTCATCTCAGTTCATTTTCCCAGCTCCACACATATTTCATCTTGTGCTTTCAAAGAACAGGATCTGGCTGCCAGGCAGGCGGTGGAGTTTGCTGAAGGGGAGAGGAGAGAAAGTTGGGAGTTAATTAGCTTGTTACTATGCATAGCAGACTGTTTGGTATGCAGTGTTGATGCCTGTCTTTCTCATACTGTACTCAATATCTCTAATCTATTTCATGAAATGGGTCAAATCTGCAGAGGCTCTTTTTATTTTGGTATTGGTTAGAAATGCACTGTGTTGCAGCTGGTGTTTGCAGCGTAAAATGACTTCAGCAGTGTGTATGTGCCATGCAGCCTCCACCTCTGTATCCCTATTATGCTGTGTTTTTTTACACTGGCTGTTTACAAATGAGTTTAGTCTGTCTGAGTTTAGACAGCTGAACTGAGCTTGGTCACAGGTTTGGTCTGCAGCTGCCGGCATTTAGATGCTTTTCAGGCATGTAGCTGACAATCTGAAGCATTGTTTGTAATGAGCATGCAGGGAGGTGGTTCAGCATCTGGCTGTAGATGGACGCACTGATCCAACCAAAGTTTGACTGTTTGGTTATTGACAGCCAGCTGTAGTTTGCAGACTGCTGATATTGGATGGAGACAACAAATCCCTCACCTCGCTTGGCTTGAATTGCAGATAACTGACTCATTTTTCATCTGTTTACCTTTTGTAGGCCACAGAAAACGAACCGGGTGACATGGACCTGAGTGGCTTGCCAGAGACCGCCGTCGACTCCGAGGAGGACGATGATGAGGAGGACATCGAGCGAGCATCGGACCCCCTCATGAGCCGGGACATCGTGCGGGACTGCCTGGAAAAGGACCCCATGGACAGAACAGACGATGACATAGGTGAGCACCCAGCAGGGGGATATCTGGGTTTCTCTGCTTGTGCTGTAAGTTACAAAACAAACTGCAAATGTGCAGTTTCAGTGCAGCTTATGAGTAGGGCTGTTGTAAATAGAGTAGTTTTACATACATTACATGTTTTTACTTTACATTTTTTCAAAGATATCAGTGGAAAAGCACAGGCATTGTTGTTCTTGGCTGGGACTGTACTTGTCCCAATTTTAGATCAATTCTATAAAATCCATGCTCTCCTTTCTTATTTAAGTCGGTCACAATAAATTTACATTTGTCTGAAGCCTTTTTTGCTCTCCTGCTCTAATTTACGATGTAGGCTTTCGAATAATTCTCAAAGCCAAATCAGGCTTGCAGTATCATATCGCTTAAAGCTATGACTCAACTCCAATGATAATGATAGACATGTTCAAAAAAAAACCAAAACAAGTACACTCTCTCAAAGCTTAACTACAGAAGTGGGCTGGGGGAGGATGATGCACTGGATGTAGCGAGTGAGCGCCAAGCGTGCCACCCCTCCCCCTCCTTGCCGATCCCCCCGCGGTACACCCCTCCCTCTGCCGGCAGGCTTTTCTAGGTCACTCCGGCACATCCTCTCGCCTCACCTCTCCCAGCACATTAAACTTTCAGTGCTTCCGCAGCTTCACACACGATGCTGTTGCCATGCCAAGCACAGGTCAGCCACAGCGCCAGACTGCTGCTGGCCAGCCAGGAGGGGAGGGCAGGTGGGTGGGTGGGTGGGTGGATGGATGGAAACGGAGAGAGGGGTATTTTACTGCTTTGTGTAGGGTGCTGCAGAATGACCTGGGCCCTGGATTATAGATAGCATTTCCTTCTGTGACACACCCAGTCAATCACACCCAATATTAAAGCCATTCACCCAAATACCAAAAACAACAGCCTTTCTTATGTGCATACAGTAGTTTTTGTTTAATGTACCCATGTTTTCTAATATTCTGCTCTGAAATATCTGCCCCCACTCCAGTACAAAGGAGGTGGAAGCTCTGATGATCCACAGACCTCACTGTGACAGTTTCTACTGAAGAAGTAGTCCCTGTAAATATAAAAAACTGCATACAGTGAGGTCTGTGGATTAATCAGAGTAACAGGAAAAGTGCTTCTGAAAAAGCATGTTGCATGTCATCACAGCTACAGTGCTGAGTTGATTAAGGCATTAGTCGATGGACAGACAATTTATCGTAGCTACTGCCATTTTGATAATCAGTTTAACATGAGCAAAAATGTCATATATGATAGTAAACTGAATGTATTTGAGTTTGAACGGTTGGCTGAATAAAACAAGTAATGAGGGAATGATAGATAATCAATCAGTAGTAAAAATATTGGTTAGTTGCAGCCATAAATTTCAGTATTTTAATGCTTCAATTTACATAAAGGGAATTCCATTCAACTATCTGCATGAATAGATACATCTAGAGATAAATTAATACTAATTTTGGTAAATTGGTGATTTCAGTTTCATTGTCTGCAGTGAACTTCTAAAGCTCACACTGAGGTCACTGAGTCAAGTGTAAGCAATCATTATTGGCTTGTCTTTAAAGTATATATCAATGGAATTGATATTTGGCTTTGTTCTCCACATAATGATTTCTCTGTTGGCTATTTACTGTGGTGATGATCCATTTTGATGCTCAGCCTCCAGCTCGTGCCTTCTTGGCTGGAAGTGAGGGCAGTGCAGGGCTGCCAAGAGCGCTGCCTGTCCTCCCTCTCTCTTCTGGGTGTCAAGGCTCTGTTTGCTCTTTTTCTCAACCTCCTCTACTTCCTCCGCTGTCTCTCCTCTATATCTCTCACAGAGCAATTACTGGAGTTCATGCATCAGCTGCCAGCATTTGCCAACATGACCATGTCAGTGAGGAGGGAACTCTGCGCCGTCATGGTTTTCGCTGTGGTCGAACGCGCAGGCACCATCGTTCTCAATGACGGAGAGGAGGTGTGTGTTGGTGCATATTCATGCACACATAAGCCCTGTCTTGTGACTTGGTCTTGCCTCTAATTGTATTTATATATGTGTGTGTCTCTCGGGGAACTGAACCTTAGTCTGACCTCTTCACACCAGTGAACCTTTCTTCTTCCATTTGATGTTTTTTCTGCTCTATTAAATCCAAATGGTGGACAACCGTTATCGGTGGGTCTTTCTAGGATCCCTCAGGCAACCAAAGCAGGCATCACTTATTCTCCCTCTCTGACTGCAGAAGACAGGACATGAGTTTCAATGAAGGCAATTTGGATGGTTTTTTGCCATGATGCACCCAAACAATAAGCAGGCCTTGCCTTGAAGGCCAGGTCACTTTAGTAAATGCCTGGTCATTGAGAATTCAAGGTTCCCTGAGCAGATTGTTGCTGTCGGCTTAAAAAACAGGAATCTCAAAAAGCTTTTCAGGAATTCTTGAAAAGATCCTAATTTTTTTCTCAATCCCTCAAAAATAAATACTTAATTTCAATCAAGTAGCATCACATGTAACAATGCTTACGTGTGTATTGGAACTTCACATTCTAGTTAGCTCTAATATTCCTGTGTTATTGCTGTTTTCCTGTGATCAGAGTAAAAAGCCATCTGTTAGTGCAGCAGTCCCCTTGTAGTTACTGCATATGCTTTTTTTTTTGATAGATAACTTTGACTCATTAAGGGACACCAGCTGTTGGGACTGAACTAAATTACAAAGTTATTATTGTTGTAGCGTTTCTTTTGGCTTTCTCTGTTTCCAAAGTTTTGCCCCTTTTCTTTTGGTGTTATCTTCTTCCAACATCTAACGACTGTAATCATGTGTTTCGGCTCCAGCTGGACTCGTGGTCGGTGATCCTGAACGGTTCGGTGGAGGTGACGTACCCCGAGGGCCGGACGGAGATCCTGTGTATGGGGAACAGCTTTGGGGTGTCACCAACTATGGAGAAGGAATACATGAAGGGCGTCATGAAGACCAAGGTGGATGACTGCCAGGTAGGATCTTGGTTGTAAATGTTCCTGCGTAGTATCATCGGGTTATGGGTAGCAGTTCCATCCATTCGCAGATCAGTGTGAAAAGCATGGTGTGTGCCCTGACACCTTATGATATTAAATCCCACTGTGACCCACTCACGAAACTGAAAGGCTCAGTGTGGCGAGCCATCCACTTAAATGTGAGAAACAAACATTTTGAATGAGAGTAGGCCAGCTTGTGTTAAAAGCAAGTTCACATTATTTGCATCATGTGTTTAATGGGAACAAAGTACTAAACTGTGAAAGTGAAAACACTGAAATGTTTTTAGTCCTTTAATGATCGGGAGCTGAGCTCATCAGGCTCAGTGGCTGGGATGAGAATATCTTTGCTCCTAATTAGTGAAAGCCCTTTTTTCATAATTTATCAGTACAGATAGTAGCTTAGTTGCTATGCAGAGTTTCTAGTCAGCCATTATCAGTTGTATTAATTTAACTTTGAATCTACCATTAATTAATGAGTTTGATCAGATATTTGCTAATCTCTGATCAGGTAAGAATGAAGGAGATCCATGGAATATCATGCATGTTTAAAAAGTTTGTGTCAAAATGTATCCGATCTCTCTGTTAACTCCTGTTTTGCCCTGTCTTGTCCAGTTTGTGTGTATAGCCCAGCAGGACTACTGCTGCATCCTCAACCAGGTAGAGAAGAACATGCAGAAGGTTGAGGAGGAAGGGGAGATTGTTATGGTGAAGGAACACCGGGAACTGGACCGCACCGGCACCAGGAAAGGACACATTGTCATCAAGGTGAGAAATCAACATTTAGTCGATTTCTATTAACCTTAAACCCAAAAGAAGAGACTCACCAGCCAACCAAATAATCACCTCTAGATATTTGAACACATTTGCAAGCCAATGATGTTGCACGAAAGGTTCTTTTAAACCAATAACACCGTCATTTTGAACCTCAGGGCACACCGGAGCGCCTCACCATGCACCTGGTTGAGGAACACTCAGTGGTGGACCCCACTTACATCGAGGACTTCCTGTTGACCTACAGGACCTTCCTCTCCAGCCCCATGGTCGTGGGCAAGAAGCTCCTGGAGTGGTTCCACGACCCCAGTCTCAGGGACAAGGTACAGGAATAAATCTACTGTGTACCTGCATGAACTGACGGAATAATTCAAATATTAATCAGAGACAGAATGCCTATATACAGCAACAACACACAGTCCGATGAATAATGGAATAGACCGTCTGCATGACACAAATCCTGGAATATGCTGGCACACTTTAGTCGAGATTTCCCATGAACCCAGAGACATTTTTAGGTCAGGATGTAAAGAACACAATACGTACACTACTAGTCAATCAGTATACTGTATGCTGACCTGTGCTGATCATGTGATTGCTCCAGGTTACACGGGTAGTCTTGCTGTGGGTAAACAATCACTTCAATGACTTTGAGGGTGACCCTGCCATGACTCACTTTCTGGAAGAGTTTGAAAACAATCTGGAGAAAGAAGTGAGTATACCAACTCCCACGTGCAAAACTGTAGCCTGTGTTTGCTGTTCATTGCACTTTCCTCACATCTGTGTCGTGTTTTTTTTTTTTCCAGAAAATGTGTGGGCACCTTAGACTGTTAAATATAGCGTGTGCTGCTAAGGCCAAGCCACGTCTGGTGACACTGACCAAGCCGTCCAGGGACTCTCCACTGGCCTTCAGCCTTCTCGGAGGTCAGGAGAAAGGCTTCCGCATCTTCATTGATGCTGTGGAGCCTGGGAGCAAGGCTGCAGAAGTCGGCCTTAAGCGTGGAGATCAGGTGAGATGTCTTCATCTTTATCACTTTGGTTGTCATTGTGTGATGTTTGGTGTCTCACTCGCGGACTTCTCAACATTCCTTCCCTTCACCACCATCTAATCTGTACATGTAGAGTCACTTTATTTGTCAAACAGCATACTTTGCTTCTGCTGTAAGAGAGTCTGAAGATTTCCTTTTGAATTATAGGAAGGAAACCTGTAAATGCAGCTGCAAGTTATACAAGTTTATTTGTCTGTAGGCAACGATTGTGAGGTGGTATCACACCAGTCACACAGATCAGCACTCGAATTGACTTCAATCGTGTTTAAGTTTGATTTGTTGTGGAACTGGTATTACATTTTGCTCTAATTAGCATTAAAAGGTTTTTTTTTTTTTTAAATAAGTCTCAAGTTACACTTACCAGTAGCTGCAGGCACCCAGTGTTGGCTTTCTTACACAACTTGACTCCTCAGCCATTTTCACACTCTGCTGTCCTCAGAGCTTTAAGCAAAGTCCCTTAATCCTTGAAACCATCTTGAGAGTGTCTGGATGCGAGTTAAGCCCTCTTGACTCCAAACATCCCCTGCAGCTGTTTCCCCAAAAGGAAGCGGAGGAGAAGCTGACATCCTTGGAAGCATTCACTCTCTCGTACCCACACGCACCTTCCACTTTTTAACAGCTTCAATTCGTCATTCACTCAGAGCCTATCATTTCAGAGCTTTAGTATTAGTCCTGTTTGTTTTGTCTTTGGGCCATTTACAGCGGCTCCTCCGTAGGAAACTCCAAGTAACATCTCACTAATGGCTACTGGTCCCAAATCAGACATTTGGTGTTATAAGTCAGTGGCCTGTGCTTTTGTCACAGTCAAAGGTGACTTCCTCTTCCACTAACGAGGAAGCAGCAAAGGCTGGTTAACAGATTGTGTTGAAATGCAAATATCCGGTGCATGTATAGAGGTGAAGCTGTTAAGACAAAGACAAGTCAATTTGAAGGTCATATGGCCCATGTTAATGTCAAAACCATGTGTTGGGCTAAATGTCATGATGTACAACATGCCAGAGGATCGGAGTTTATCGCCTGTAGTTAAGAGATCATTAATTGGAACATTTTCTTTAGTTCAAGGTTCAACCCTTTTCTGGACAGATCCATTATGGCACTCAGGTGGACGTTACACCGTGACAGCTGATGCAGAGAAGATACTGATTAGTTCACTGGCAGGTCTTTCTTGTCCAGCAGTGCAACAATTGGACTCTCAGTCCACATGCATAACTCAGGCAGCCGTAGGTTTGGATTTGTTTTATTGTTACCACAGTCCTCACTCACCTCATTATTCTTACCTTACTGAGAGAAAGAGAGACAAAAGCTGTGTCACATTCTTGGGAAAGCACGGAGGGCAAAGTCCTTGTTAGACAGCTCAGTAAATTCTATTGTTGGTAGCACACTGCATGAGGTGTGTGTTATGAGCAGTAAAATGCACCTGATATATTCCTTCCCTCTTCTCTCTGCAGATCTTGGAGGTCAATGGACAGAACTTTGAGAATGTCCAGCTCAGCAAAGCCAATGAGATACTGAAGAACAACACCCACTTGTCCATAACTGTGAAAACAAACCTTTTAGGTAAAGTTCTTGGCCGTCATATTTGTGAGACAAACACTTGTTAGCATTTTTTGAGACGTCATGTTTTTTTTAATCTTTTGTCACATGTGCCGAGAAAGCAAGAAAAACCTATTTCTGCCACACAAAACTATATTTATTTTGCTGATATTTCCCTTAAAGTGCTTAAATACTAAAAGAAAAGAGACAGTGGGAAAATTCTTCAAGTAGCCATCACTTTAAAGAATTTTTGTCTGCCCGCTCCTTTTGTCCAGTGTTTAAAGAGCTGCTAACCAGGCCAGAACAAGACCATGATTTGGATGGCGAGGAGGAACATGACAGAAAGAACGGGGCGCCCCACCTTCCAAAGATCGGAGACATCAAGAAAGCCAGTCGCTACTCCATCCCTGACCTGGCAGTGGACGTGGAGCAGGTGATGGGCCTCGAGAAGGTCAGCAAGAAAGCCAAGACCAACACGGTGGGAGGACGCAACAAGCTGAAGAAGATCTTCGACAAGACACTCACCAGCATCCTGCCTCCTAAACCATACAAGTAAGAGGAGCTAATAGCATCTGGATAGCAACTGTCATCAAATAATTCTAAAAGCTGAACAAGATAGCTCTCCATGACTGTTCTACATGACATTCCTATCTGGTTGTGACTGATTGGGCTGTTTGTCTCCACTTTTGTGTGCAACACGATGCTCTGATTGACTGATGCAAAGAGAACATACAATGTGATCAATCAAGCACCTGCTGAGCTGAATGAGGCAGATCTCGATAGATCTCATCTAGTTATCCCTGTTGTTATGAGATAAAGGTTTTAAACAATTACCTCACAGATGATGTATGTGACTGTGACTGTGCGTGGTAGTGGCAGTGCTCATTTTCTCTGCGGCTTGACAAGCATAATATTATATTTTACAAAACTGTCTGACAGTAATGGAGGCGCTGGGTGTTCCGCCTTCAGTAGAAAACGCTGGGATAAAATCTTGAATGATGGTTGATGAGAAAAGTGCATATTTTTAACCTTTTTACTTGAAATGTTAAGGTATTAATGCTGTACCACAATATTAACTGTAACTGCACAGTAAGAACAGGGAATTGAGAAAAAAAGGTTGTACAAATTTTCAGTTGTGCCAGTGCTGTTTTTGGAAGTAGTTCCCCAGGACAGCTTGTTATTGTAATGGCTCAGCAGCAGGTGTAGCTCTTAGCTTAATACTTCTGTCCACTAACCTAAGTGTGAACCTGTCACAGCACCAGCCGTCCAATATTAGGTGCAAAATTTCTTGCAGAAAATAGTCAGTGGATTACACAGCCAGAGGTGTCCACAGCCTCCAACTCCTGCCAACACTAATGTCGCCCCCTGCCTTTTGTTGACAGAACTGCTGTCTCACTCCTCCCATGCTCTCCCTCTTGTTTCCATAGCGACGTTTGCGTTGGCCAATCACAGGATGACAGCATTGTGGGGATGAAGCAGTCCAAACAGATCCCACCACCTCTGCCCGTTAGTGGAAACCTGTCTTCGTCAAACCCAGACCTTCTGCAGTCTCACCACCGCATCCTCGACTTCAACAACCAGCCTGGTGTGTATTAAACCAATATGTAGATCAAATGTGAGACTGGGGAGTTTTGTAGCAACAAATCACTTTTGTTTTGTTGTCTTCTAACATTGAACATATTCATCCTGTGATCAAACGCTCCAAAATGGCAACTACACAGACCTTGAGGTGAAATCGTTTAACTGTTGAAAATGAGCTTAACTGAAATACAGTTCAAATAACCAGTTATGATTAACTGTATTTGGGGGGGACTTAAACACCTGATAAATCAAGGTGCCATATCACATTTATGCAACTATTCTTTAAATCCTTATTGCTATAAAGAGGTCTGCTTGTTGGCCACAATAGAATAATACAACCAGACATGTTAAACTGATAGCTACCTAATCAGTATGAGCAAAACCGTGATGCATATATGTATATATATATATACATCCCTTCAATGGTTTTTGCTACTCTACTAACTACATAGAGTCAGTGATGGAAATATATTCTATATTTAAATATATTCTATATTTCTATCTTCCTTAACCCTGTCCATCACTTGTTTGTGTTCTTCCAGTCCCAGTCATACTGAGTGAGTATGTTCTCTCCCTGCGATCCTGCTTCTCCCTAGCACATTCACATCTCTGTCAATGGTGTCAGGTGTTAGTACTCGTAACATAAACTCAGCTAATCTGCATTCATCCCTCTGAAGGCTAATTGAGTAAAGCTAACAGCATTGCGCTGACTGCTGACCTTTACACTTTCTGTGGGCACATGAATGTGGATTTTGTAATGGAGATCTGTGGGGTTCTGTCTCTGATCAAGCTAATAAATGATGAAAAATGCGGGTTGCAGGTGACACGCCAACAATGCAGGTATTTTTGTGCACCAAGGGAATGCTGGGAAGATGGAATGGCTCTTCATTAATCTTGGGAAGACAAACTCACAAAAAAATCATCGGTGTTACTTGCATAATGAGATTTGTCCATATCTCACAATAGAAACGATGCTAATTATCATGTTTCCTGGTCTCCCCCAGATATGTCAGACCAGGTTTTACGAGTCTTCAAGGCAGACCAGCAGTCTCGGTACATCATGATCGGGAAGGACACGACGGCAAAGGAGGTGGTGGCCCAGGCTATCAGGGAATTTGCCTTGACTGCAGCAGCAGATGCTTATTCACTGTGCGAAGTATCCGTCACACCAGAGGGCGTCATCAAACAGAGGCGGTTACCAGACCAGCTGTCTAAACTAGCAGACAGGATTCAACTGAGTGGCAGGTAAAATAATCTGTAGTTGGAAGTGTGGCCTTTCCTTAGTCTTCCTCCTCACATGAATGTTTATACATAATTGTGGTGCCAGTTTGGCCACATCTCAGCTGATTTTTAACCTCAATAGGTCATCCATGTTAAATAAAGATAGTTAACAACAATTGTCATCTTCAGTTAGACTCAACTAATCAGTGTTTCTATAAAATGACTGAAATGAACACAAGCTGATGGCTTTGAAGTGCTTTTGTACAGCCAAACCAAAATGTGTTCAGTTTAGAGTGATGATCAAATAGATCAAATAGATCAAATAAGTAAATCCTCGCGTTACAAAAGCTTAGACAGGCAAGTGTCTGCAGATAATTGACTTGATTCATGAGTGGATTTATCATTGCAACACATAGAATAAGTGAAACAAAGCACCCCTTTTCCTCCATCATCAGATACTACCTAAAGAGCAACATGGAGACGGAGACATTATGTTCAGATGAGGACGCTCAGGACCTCCTGCGAGAAGGCCAGATCTCTCTATTGCAGCTCAGCACAGTTGAGGTTGCCACTCAGCTCTCCATGAGGGCCTTTGAACTCTTCTGTGCCATCGAGCCCACCGAATACATCGACGACCTGTTCAAGCTGCGCTCCAAGACGGGCTCAGCCAGCCTGAAGCGCTTTGAGGAGGCCATCAACCACGAGACCTTCTGGGTGGCCACAGAGGTGACGCGGGAGCCCAACCAACTCAAACGCATGAAGACCGTCAAGCACTTCATCAAGATCGCCCTGCATTGCCGCGAGTGCAAGAACTTCAACTCCATGTTTGCCATCATCAGGTGAGATAGGAAATAATGAGCTATTGTGTTACATTTGGGATTCTGGGAGGATATCTTGATTTTCATTATTTACTCACTGTGTAATCATGTGTTTGTGGTTTTATATATGTCTTCATTCAGTTTTGAGGTGAGACCAAGTTCCTTAGGTGGCACTATTTTCCCATGACCACACTCAATATGTCTCCTCACTCACAGTGGCCTGAACCTGGCTCCAGTCTCCAGACTGAGGGGAACGTGGGAGAAGCTACCTAGCAAGTACGAGAAGCTGTTCGGGGACCTGCAGGACCTCTTCGACCCCTCAAGAAATATGGCCAAGTACAGGAATGTCCTCAACAATCAGAACCTCCAACCACCCATCATCCCCCTGTTCCCTGTCATCAAGAAGGACCTCACCTTCCTGCATGAAGGTAGATGACATGAAATTCATACGTTTATATAAAAAGGTATACAGCTGATCCTCAAATATGGTCATATTTTGTAAAGCTTGCAGGACGTTGCCCAGTTATGGTATAACAAGCAAAATGTCAGATTATGGTCCACAGTTAATTTGAACCAGATTTGTAGTGTTGTTTTGTCAGGCTCTGTAATGTGAGTCATTAGTATTCACGGTCTTTCTTCCCCTGCTTCTCAGGCAATGACTCTAAAGTGGATGGCCTGGTAAACTTTGAGAAGCTGAGGATGATTGCCAAAGAAATTCGCCATGTTGGTCGCATGGCCTCCGTCAACATGGACCCGGCCCTCATGTTCCGGACCAGGTAAGACGCCTCTCAAATAGGAAGCCAGATTTCAGATTCATAATGATCCTTGACCCTCTCTGTAGCACCAGTCAGCGCTCCACCGACTAACCAAGCTCTGTGGGGTTAGCCGGTTCACATAGATTCAGTAAAGATTTCTGCATCACGCTTTTCTTTCAAGCAGCTGTTCCCTCCGGCAACTGTTTCCTCTGGCAACTGTTCCCCTGGCTACTGTTTCCCCTATACACATTGTTGGCATAAGATGTGCACAGTGCTTCTGTGAAAGTGTGTCTTCGTCTAATGATGTCACTTCCTAGTGGTGTTACCATTTGATTCCCTCTCCTTCCACTTTCACGTGGATCTTTGGTGAAATTGCTTCTCTTTGGTGATCTTGGTGGTCTTTCCTGTCCTAAGCTTTGTCTCCTCTCTTTCTCTACTCGTCCACTCTTTGCCCTCCATGCTTCTCTGTTCATGGCACCCACCCTCTAGGAAGAAGAAATGGAGAAGTTTAGGGTAAGTTTGGTGACCCTACACCCTTTTGCGCTCCCTGCACCACGGCCCTTTTTTCTGCTAATTTGCGTGCTTCTTCTCTTCTTTTCTGACACCTTGTTTGCATTAACCGGTTTGAGTTGAATCCTCCTTCTAACACTGCCTGACCCGAACCAAAGGGCACCAAATGATACAAAGGTCACTTCTGCTAACATTAAGTTGCACTGGACTGTTTAACATTCTCCAAACTTAATATAAAAGCATGTAACAGAAATTAGACATCAGGAAAATCTGAAAAACGAATGCATTGATCCTAAAACTACACATGCACTTATGTTGGCACATGTGACCTTTTCTGACATGTTGGTCTACCTGACAAAATGCATGCAGCTTCACTTTCAGAATTTGACCTGTCTTTGGGGTTTTATCTGTATATCAAACCTCCAAACACCCAGAGATTCTGAACATAAAGTATGATTTTTTTTTTTTATCATGCTTTACATTCTTGTGGTCAAGTGGGACATCATTGTGCATACAGCATTTACTGGGACATTTAATGGGAAACACATGGAAGCACATTGCATTCACTAAAGAAATAAAGGTTTTCTGGCAATTATGACTTCTGTATCTTGTAATTATGACTTAGCATCTTGTTATTGCAATTACGTGAGCTATCTTGGAATTATGAGATATTAATCTTAGAAATATAAGATGCTGTGGTATAATTACAACATATGAACTTAGTAATCACTAGAAAAAACATTTTCTTTGAATAAAATGGCATCCATATGTAACAGAAATTGTATATTTTGATGTGTTTCAGATGCATTTTCTAAACTATCCATATCAGAAACACCTTGTTGAAGTGAAATATCCTTCCTCTCATAAGAACAAGCATGGCTTCTCATTGACTTAACACTTGCACCTATTGTTTTGGTCACTATTTAACCGAGACCACGTGCTAATAAAGCTCGTACTACTACTACTACAAGCTCTGACTCAAGCCACAGAAATGTAAACTACGACCGTTCTACACCAGTAGAATTCCCCCTTTCAACTCCCCTGTATTTTGACGACAGTCATCCCTCACCCTGCCCCTCTGCTGCCTGGAATGTCTGGAATGTTTTGGAGTTGAGAGAAATGCCTAAAGCTGTTCTCTGCATGTCCAAGTTTAAATGCTCTGCTCCCTGTGTAGCCCAGTAGTATGGCCTGTACAATTATTCCTAAATTTAGGCTCCATCACATGCTGAAGCACTGTGTTAATAAGTCTTTCTCTATTCTTTCTATTTGTTTTTTGTGTCTTTGTCTGTGTTTGTGCCTGCAAATCTGTGTTCCTGTGCATGTTTCCCTGTGGATGCCCTGTATGTGTGACCAGGTCCTTAAGCCAGGGTAGTGCCAATGCGGCAGTGCTCGACGTCACCCAGACAGGTGGGCACAAGAAGCGGGTGCGACGCAGCTCCTTCCTGAACGCCAAAAAGCTTTACGAGGACGCCCAGATGGCCAGGAAGGTCAAACAGTACCTGTCCAACCTCAGCCTGGAAACGAATGAGGAGAGTCTGCAGACGCTGTCGCTGCAGTGTGAACCCTCTATCAGCACATGTGAGTTCCTGACACGACGTAGAAAACAAGCAAATACATACAAGACTGAGACATTCTCAGAAATGTGATTGGAAATATGAACATGATGCCTCATACAAGATAAACCCATAAAGATACACCTGTCTTATCTCTCTGCTGAGCAATCCTCTCAAGAATCTATTTGGAGTTGTATTATGTTGAGTTCCTGATTTTGAATGCATGTTTCTGTTGAAACGCATGCATGTTCCCAGGATTTATAGTGGAGACAGACAGGGTGGGACCACTGGAGTAACAAGACACTCAGTCCTGCTTAAGGACTCACTGGCATGGAATAACAATGACTGAAGCTCGAGGCCAGTTTCCCATTGTTAATGCCAACTTCACAGGCTACTAATGCAGACAGAGGGAGAGTCAAAGAGACACTCCAACAGCTCTGATAATCCATCACCAGTAGTTTACTTAAACTAGACCAGAATTCCTGCCGTCTCCTAAGTCCTTCTGTGTACACATTTCAGTTTAAAGCCCGAAGTCTAACTCTAACTTGGTCACGGAAATTCGCTCATTCTTTCTCATCCTACTCAGTGCCCAAGAATGCCAGTGGGAAACGACCAGACACCTCCCCAGTTGTGTCCAGAGCTGCCAGCCAACAGAGGGGCCAGTTGGCCAAAGGAAACCAGGCCCTCCAGGTCCCCGCCGTGGCCCTTTACCCATCCCGAAAGAAAGTGCCAGTCAAGGATCTGCCGCCTTTTGGTAAGAGTTATGAATTTGGAATAATTATGTTTGTAAATTCAAGTTTATACCTACCATTAGTAGATTTGGGCATCCCAATATTTCTTTATTTAAATGTAGCACTTTCATTGTATTTGAAAATATATGTTTGAGAAGAAGAACCCGAGGTGTTGAGAAGTACAAATTCTTCATGGAGTATCATCTAAAGTAAACAGCCACCTAACAATCCTTATCAGCAACTGAACGGCACAGTTCACTGGAGTTACTGCTCTACTTGTACTTCATTGTTAGGGGCATGTCAAAGCTGCTGCTACATTAATAATACCGGTTGCGGTCGTTCCTACAAGAAGACAAGTTATTCTTTTGTTGTTAATATTGTATAACAGTTTGGTTATGGATTGAGTCAATATAAGCCTTTGTGTTGTTCACTTCTACATTCCACAATTACCTTGTTTTCTCTTCCTCGCCCTGTTATTTGCAGACAATAGCACAGCCAGCCTTCCCCAGCTTCTTTATTACCGTGCTGCCACCTAGAGGCTGTCTGACAACAAGCAAATACAAAAAAAATAAAGAAATCCCAGACAATGCAGTTTAGCATCCCAGCACCCTCGGGGATTGGCAGTGTTCCTCATGCTAATTCTGCTCATCTTCTTGCTAATGTCCACAGGCACCAGCTCCCCTCAGTCTCTGAAGAAGATTCTGTCTCTATCAGAGGAGGGAAGCGAAAGGCACCGGAGGCAACCAGAGGACACTGTGTCCAACGCCTCCTCCCAGCTCTCCTCCCCTCCCACCTCCCCCCAGAGCTCACCCAAGAAGGGTAAGCCAATAATCCTCCCTCCCCCTCACACTACTCCAGTCTCCTTGTCTCTGTCATGATGTGCTACATATGCCACCTGGTGGCTGCCAGTGTACATTACATTATTTTTCAGATGCGTTGTTGGGTGCTGGTATTTTTCCCCTCCAGTAAGACTCCTCTTATTTCAAACTTATTACAAACCCACACACTTACTGCCAATTTTTGTTACCTTGGAGAGTTTGGCAGACCAGTAGGTGAATGAATGTCTTTAATGTATTGGAGTTAAAAGATGGTGTCATGTGTTTCTGAAGGGAAATTCTGACTTCTCACTTTGGAGAAGAAAATATGCACTAATTAAGAGTATTTAGCAAATTCCTCCCCTGTGGTCTTCGCCACAGAGAAGACGGTAATTGGACAGAGTTTGAAGCCACTCCAAGGCCATCGAATTCCCACTGAGCTTGAGTCTGTAAAGTGGTATTGTTATTTATCATGGGGCTGTAGCTCATTTTTTTAAATCATTTCAGCCACAGGTGAACTGGTGCTAGTCTGGTGGTGAGCACAGCATTTTGTAGTGATACCCATGGCACTAATTACTCTGAAATGAAATGTAGTTTAAGACTAAATGAAGCTGTTTTCAGTTGTAATGCTAATAATTCTTTGTTTTAGGATTTTGGCAACGTCCCTGTTAAACACAGCACACTAACAATAAAGCTGTCATATTAATAAGAACACACACACAAAGCACCCACGATGCAACATGTGACTGTAGAGACTCTGCCTATAGATGCAGGATGGTCAGATCGTAGCCAACAGGACTCTGCGTCTGAATACTTTGGCCTTTTAGAGAGACCTCTGTTGTTATTGTCGTTCTGGAGCTGCTGTTTAAATGAACTCGGAAGGTTTTTGACATTGTTGGAACATAAAGGCTCCTCTGAGTTCATGTGTCTTCAGCCTGAGCTTAATTGTTACGTCACCTAATAGTGGCTAATCCTGATCAGTCAGCACTTCCTCTGAGTCACGTTTGCTCCACTTCTTTAATAGTCAAAGCCTCCTAAATATGAATTTAAATATTCTCTCCTCTCTTCAGACTTAAAAGTATAGGCAAGATTGAAGCCATTATTGTTGTGATTTATGCTGATGGTGGCGGGGAATTATGACCGCCAGGCTGTTCGGCTCTGCAGCGAGCTACAGTAAAATGCCACAGTGACAGTCGCCTATAACGAGAAAATATGTACTTACATGTGTCAGCAGTCAGCTCCAGTGATTTCTCTATACTTGCCCAGATCGTTGTGCAATTCCCAGTCCCTTCAGGCTCATTATCTCAAGTTTTCCACACTCTTCAGCACTGTGTTTAAACCCCCGAATGTTGTAGTAAACTGCTGTTTCGGTAAGAATGTTATGCACTCATCCCTAAAGATCTGGTCGGCTTACTTGGAAATGGCACTCTACAATTATCCCTGCAGTCCGTGTGCGATGCTCCGTTTGAAAAGACTGACTGAGATACGATATGTGAATTAGAGAAGATGATTCAGAAGATGACCCATCATAAGTTATTTTTATGTTTGGGGCTTGGTGTTGGAACGTGGCTGAGACCCACTCAGCATGTAGGAGACCATGTTTGGCCCTTATCCTTTTATCTTCAGAGCTTTTCTGTACCACCGTCACAAGACCTGAAGGAATTGAATTTAATCTCTGAGGTTTATTTTTTTTAATACATCAGTGCGACTGAGGTGTTCGTGCCAACTTTAATGCTTTTAAGGATCAACATTTCTAAAGAATCAGGATTTAAATTTGTCTCTGATTTCATCATCCTGTTAATCTTCCTCTCTCCTCCAGGTTACAACAGGATGGGAGACGCCTACTCAGACTCTGGTCACAGTGAGATCTCCTCTCGCTCCAGCCTCGTTAGTAACTCCTCCTTCGACATGGCCCAGGAGGAGAGGAGGCTCCGTCACTCTGGGGGAGTCGGGGAGTCACACATCGGGGGACCTCGGCTGGAACGAAGAGCCACCACCGACCCCGACCAGTACAGCCTCGGGTAGGAACACTCACAACCTTAGTCACTTCCTTTAGCCAGTTTCTCATGAATTGTTTCACTGCTCTGACCTTCAAACTTCAGTAATTTGTCTTTATCGTTATCACATCATAGGTCATATTCATCGATGCAGGACTGTCGGGGCATTTACACCGGCTGCCCAACAGTGCTCTCCTCTCCCAGTTCAGAGGAGCTGACTCAGGATCAGGGCGATCGTGTTTCACTCGATGCTGCAGACAGCGGCCGTGGCTCCTGGACTTCCTGCTCATCTGGTTCCCACGACAACATCCAGACCATGCAGCAGGGACGTAGCTGGGAGACTCTGGCCTTTGGAGGTGGAGGCGGAGGTGGCATGGGAGGGCTCCCTCCAGGCGGACCGGAGGCCTTATTAGGGGGGCCTGCTGCGCTGTGGGCAGCCCAGGCGAGGGGGAGCTGGGCATCCGCCAGTTCCTCTTCATCCTCAGCTGCATACTGGGGAGAGGACTCTGAGGGAGATACTGGCACAATTAAGAGGAGAGGAGGGAAGGACGTCAACGCCGACCCAGAAACAAGTAGCATCACATCCACTGGGTCAGAGGAGGCCAAGCAGCTTGGCCGGCCCTCCCCATCACCCATCACGGCTGGGGGTAAAGGCCTCATTTGTGAGTGACTGTACTTCTCTGTTACATGATTGGCCAAGAAACTTATTTTGTTACACTTGCATGGGCAGAAATTCTTGTCCCAAGAGACGAGAGGCAGGATGAAGACTAGCCGTGAAAACCATACAATAATAGTCTGACTGAGCTTGGCCTAGAAACAGTTTGTCACATTATCTCTCTTAAATCCACAACTTGCCATTTCAAACTAAGCTAACCATTAACTCTCAGAGAAAAACAAAGTAATGCCAACCATGTAATTCAGTATTTCTGCCTGAGGACCGTTGCTGCATTTAATCCCACCTCTCCCCCCATTTCCTGTTATTGGTGAATGAATAATGTGCTGAACATTTTTCTAAGTGCCTTTGTCATCCTCATCTGGACCTTCACTTTTTTGTGTCCCCTCAGCACGGAAAGAAAGTCGTTACCGCGAGCCTCCCCCGACTCCCCCTGGCTACACTGCCCTGACCATCTCCGACGTCGCTGAAGGGCAGCACCCAGCCCCGCCTGTTCCCACGTCCACGGTGACCCACACAGGCCGTCGGCCACCAGACTACACCACGGCTCTGCAGCGCTCGCGCATGGTCACCCAGTCGCCTGACTCCCACCAAGCCCACCAGGGGGCCAAACAGCGGGCGGGGGGCCTCCACCGCACACGCTCACCGGCTGAGGAGCAAGAGGCTGAGGAGGAAGAGGAGGGTGAGTCCTTGTCTTCCAAACTAATCGCTCTGAGGAAGCCAAAGGCAGTGGCACACCATACACCTGAGACTCCCAGACCATGAGAGTGTGTGTACGGGGGTTAACAGGCAGGGCCCCTCTCCCCAAGGCAGGTAAAAACTAATTTATCAGGTTGCCCCCCTCCCCCCCCACTCCAATGAACCTGCATGTGAACAGGAGCACACACTTGGACTGAGACTGACCATTCTTCACACAACTTCCCACAGCACCAAAAGGATCGGTCCCACTTCAAATCACATCCTCTATCAATGTCTGTAGTCACAAACTGAAATCCAGACATTTAGTATTTTTGATCTAGGACTTCCTCATTTGGAGTGGGACCCTCACCTTTAACCCACAGTATGTCATCATGCATGAGTCATACTAGTCGGACCACAAACTCACCACTCCACCACACATTCTGCTCTTCTCTCTCGCTGTCTCACACTGTGCTGACTAGCATCCATCAGCAGGCACAGTGCTGTTAGGATCCTCTCACCCATGCAATCAAACTCGATGCTTGAAAACATGCACCTCCATTCTCATGCACCAGCACGCACCTGACTTACTTCCAGTGGCTCTGGATTAATACTGTGTTATTGCAGCAGCACGTTTTATACACACACACACTTTCAAATGTTTTTCACACTGTAATAAAGTCTGATAGTCCATTTTATAATTAGTCTTTTAGGGAACCCATTGGCTTCCACATTAATCAGCTGCAAATGTGAGTTTGGCCAAAAGGCTGTTTTTCATTGGTTGTCCATTGACAGATGTTACATAGTAAAACAGCACAGAAAATCACACAGTATAATCATTGAAATTGGATATAGGCATGCAGGGAAATAAACACATTATCAACTATTTTCCAAAGCATGAGTCTTTAGAATATTGTTGTACCTTCCAGGCAGCCATTGTTTTCTGTTCATTTCAGTACAAAATGAAAATCAATCAAAACAGACTTGAAATTTGCTCGACAGAGGGGGGAAACTGTTTTGGGGAAAAAGCTACAGGACAAATATTAAGCAAACATGGACTCTGTTGAAAAAGTTTCTCCGTCGCTGTTGTACAGCCGACTCCGTCTCCGCTCCTGTCCACGGTGCACGGCTGTGTCGCTCGTTTGTTACCAACGTTGTCTTGGCATAAACTTCGTTTTGTTATTTTAAGCACGAAGTAAATAAAATTGCAGGAAAAAAGAGAGAGGGGAGGACAGAGGAAGAAACTTTAAGTTTCCCTGCTGCTAATATACAAGAAGTAGAGATGCAGACAACATGGTGGTACCACGGTAATTAAACGGAGTAAAATTCAGCCACAAAACACATTTCACCCACATCCTCATCCAGTGGACATCCAGGGTAATGTGTATAGATTTGATGATGGTGCACCTTTGTTTCAAACAACAAGGAGTTCAAAACAGCCCCTGCTCACAGCAGCACCCCCCGTTTGTCAATGATACGCCTCAGAGAAGAACGACATTGACAAAATGTCCGTTGTCACTGTCAAGTTTCAAGTTGCTGAAAGTTGATTTTTATACCTTACTGACATGAATGGAAGGCAGGAAATCGATGTGAAAAATGATGGCATGCTCTGAGAAAATGTTTGGCAGTAAGTATACAAGATTCATGGATCGTGACCTATAAGAAGGCAGGTTTTCTGCTCGCAACTGAACACCGTCACAGCTGCTGTTTTCAGTTTTCAGCACTCACTCAAGTAAACTAAAAAACAGTTTACGTAGCATGTCCGCATTCTTTGTAACCTTTCGCTGTCTTTTTTTTTTCCCCACAGAGGATGAACAGGTGTCAGCAGTCTGAGGGACGACAGTGGACGTCCTTTTGCAGTAACTTGAAGTCCCCCTGGTTTGGGGTGGGCAGGATTAAAGAGACAGATAGACAGACCAATGGACTCATCATCAGTTACGTACGTGCCTGCCTCCTCCACTTGGCTCTCCCTCCTGATTGGTGGATTCCTCTGCTCGTCTCCCTCCCCTGCCTTAAAGCATCATAGGGGGTTAAATGACCCTGCATGCAAAAAATACTGTGAAGAAGAGATGTAGAGAAGGTCAAAGACGATGACGAAATGCCTGGCACTTTGGAAAAAGACTACAGAAAACCTAACTGGTGCCGGGGGGGTCGACCTGGCCACATACACACAAAATCACATAGATGTTGCTGTTAGAAACGGGAGCGGTTCCTCAAGACCCCCCCTCCCCCCCGCAAACCCCACCCCACCCTGTGACAAAACCCCAAACCCACCTGTTAACACAACAGCATCATGACGTGTTGAGCTTCATCTGCACTTTCTCATTTTCTACTTTCTAAAAAAGAAAAAACCGAACAAATAAAAACAGGAAAACAGACTCGTTTGAAGACAGAGAGAAACTCCGGTTGACTTGACTCTTCATTTTCAACTTCCCGCTAGATTTCTTTTTCGTTCTTTTCTTTGACTGATTGCACTCTGGGGGCCGAAAAGAGAAACCAAGTCAGCCGATTTCTCTGCCTGGACTGAAGCAACCCATCAGTTGTTTTGAGTGTTTGAACTCTGAATTCAGTATTATCTCATGTTTCACATGTGAAAGCTTATCAAGTGTTGGTTCGAATCAGAGCTAGGAGGAAGAGCCGAGCAGGTAGAGCCGACATGCACAGAGTACTGACACACACACAAAGTACATTTTATGTACCATTACATACATGGAAACACAATTAATTTCTAAAAAATAGCACTTTCAGCACAATCTTAGATGTTACTAGACATTTGGCCTGGATACCAGAGTATGAGTGAACCATATCTTACTGTCATCCCACCTCGGAGCTTGTCTGGTTACATCAAAGTCTTTTCATCATCCTGTTGCGTGATGTTACATCGCGAGTGTAATGTTTTGTGACTGGCCTGTAGGTGATATGAAAAAGCACAGAAATGATCGACCACCCACTAAGCAAAGGTGTCGGACTCCATCACGCTGGTCTCCACGGTGCATCGGAGGGACACAAGGTGGCAAAAGCTGGCGAAATCATAAAGAGCAGCTGCAGTGGAGAAGATCGAATCCTGGAGCTTCGCCCCCCTTTTTTTTTTTTTGCTCAAAGTAAAAGCCGGTGTGGACGCTGGCAGGAAATGTTGTAATCACATGGGAATTTATGAATCAAAGTACAAACTGAGCGGTAAGCGAGCACTCACTGAGCATCAGCACATTTCAGAAGCTGCCATATGTGTGAGCTGCGTGCGTACCCCAACAACTGTATCTACCTTTACAAATGATCTTGTACAGAGTCTTAGAATACACACATTCCCCTTCAAAATTTAACTACCCGCAAATTCAAATTCGGCTTTTTTTCTTTTCTTTTTTCAACTTGAACATACACCGCATTTTTGTGAATGTCCAAAGCGCCTTACGATGCCATGATTGCATACATTTCTGTGCACGGTGTTCCCATTACAAATCACCTCGTTTCAGGAGCAGTCTTGAATCAAGCAATAGTGGAGTGAAATGCCTTATTCAAGATACTTCCCCAGACCTTTTTGTTTTCCAAATACATTAAGACTCGGTACAAGACGAAGCCAAGCGTTTTCTTTCTGTTTTCTTTTCATGCGGTTTCAGACGGCACCATCAGACCTGCTGTGTGGCCATCGCGTGTTACAGTCTAGCAGATTTTATTTCTCGTCTCCGCCCCTCTTCCTCTGCTGTTGTGCTAATAGATTCATCCTCAGAAGCTCCCCTCACCTGTTGCAGACATAAGCTCAGTGGATGCTGTATGTATATCGCTAACGCCCGCATCCAGTTTTCCACCATATTTCTCGCCATCAATGGAAGTGACTGAAGATTTTGATTTTTTTTTTTTTCTCTCTCCCTTTGACTCCGGTGGGGAAGTTGACATATGAAGAATTATTTTTTTTTTTTCAAGGCTGCCAATCAGATCGATTAGAAATCCATTTGTGAAAAGTAACATTTTTTTGTTTCCTTCTATCACTGAGTCGCACTGATCACATTGATCAGTCTCGGAAACTACAGACTGAGACGAAGATGAGTGAGTGCAGTGTTTTCCACTGTGTTCTGTGACTACACACTAATGATTTCTTGGGTTTCTTTTGTTATTGTAATTTTTTTGTAATGGCTGCAGATAGATTGTTGATAATTTGTTTGTAATACAGTGGTGACATGCATCATTCACTTTCAATAAACTCTGAAGATAATGTGCATATTAGCGGGCAGAGTCCTATTTCGAAAAACAAAAAGTTGCACAAAAATGTACAAGCGTAAAGATAAGTGTAGTAGGTAGAACTGCTACTCCGTTTGATGTGTGATGTCAGTGAGAAATGTACATTTAGCTGGTGATGACCTTCTTTTCTTCATTCTTTCTTGTACTACTTTGACCTGTATGTCTTTTAAAAAGACAATTGGTGGAGTATGTATCAGTTGTTTTTGTATTTTTAATACAATAATTGTAAATATTGGTTATATTTTTGTTCAAATGTACTATGTTTATGCCTCAACATCCAGTTTATATGAAGCTGGGAATCAATAAATACTGCATAAAGAATCAACACCTAGGTTTAAATGCACTTATTCATTTCTTCTGCATTTTGATGTCTTTCTTTTCCAAATCGTTTTTTTTCCTTCAGAGGACTTTTTTTCCCCCAGATGCCGTCTAGTGTTTGCACAAGTCATGGAAGCAACTTGAAAAGTGTAACTCTCATACTTTTCTATCTGACCGCAGTGTGTCAGAATTAATAAAAAAGAGATATTGAAGTCTCCCCTCGCTTTTATTTAATTCTTTTGTGTTGTCTTGTTGCCCACAGCTGTGAGAATATTGCAACTCTCTTTTTTTGTTCACTATTCTAATTCATTTCATTTGTTTCTTACATTAGCTGTTCCATCTTATTAAAAAAATAATCTCCAGCTCACTGTGCACCACATACTCATAATAAAAAAATATGTTACCCTAGGGTGGTGATTGGGGGATACATGCTGCTGTAGTTATTTCTCCTGCACATAAGACTTTTAATTTGTGCCTCACTTTTTACCGTAATTGCTGAGATTTACTTATATTTTCAGTAACTTGGAGGAAGATTAATATACTATGAATAAAACATGAGGGAAACATTCCCATTTACACCAATAGATGAAAGCAACTAATTGAAAATGACAAGTCACCCCTGGCAACACATTAGGCAGAGTGAGATAATAGAATGATTAAGTAGCTTTATGTTTCTGTTATAAATGATTGCTTTAAAATCTTAAGTCTCAATACTACACGGATAATGAGTCATTTTTTCAAAAGGGACCTGCAGTGTGGCGCTTTAAATAACCTTTTTAGAATTCTATGCGCTTTCATACCACAAGGGTGCGCTGTTTTGCTGCAGATAATAACCGACATCTGAGTTACTTCAATTATACACAGTGTATTTCATTCAGTGTGCCAGTCTCTGAAAATCTGTTCATTACAATGTGAACAGACTGCTTGCTTGTCTGTAATTGGTCTAAACATACTCAAAACTGACCACTACTTATGTTATTTTCATTAAAAAAGAAACAGTGAGCTTATTGCAAACCCACTCTCGTCTTAGTTAAAACCGTCAACACAACCGTTATAGGGTGTGGGTTCGGCGGGGGGGGATGTACGAGCTCGTACAGTTTGACATTCTGACTGTAGCTCAGACACCATATCACTGCTCGACATTCCAGCTCCTCATGAATAATGCAGGCGAGATGGTCCTGCTTCCCTCTATCACAGAGCCGAGGGCCCCAATTTGTCACACTCTCCAAAAACTGATACACACTCCTACCACGAGAAATGAGGAGCTGCACTCTCTCTCACACACACACACAGACAGACACACTACACACACACTACACACACACTACACATACACACAAACTTTCAGCCTAGTAAATAAAGGTAAGAATATCCATTCCACTATCTCCTGCTCCGTTTCTGTTTCTGTCCTCGGTCTCTCACAGAGTGAAAGACAGGAGGATTTGGGAGATAAAAGTATTTTTGGCTAGAAGAGGAGGACATTTGTGCCAATATTGAGCACTTTGGTAAATATGCCAAAACAGCTCTGGGGATGCTGATGTTCCCCCCAGGATTTTATTCAATTCAGTAGTTTGCATATTTTTAAAGGGAAAGAGAGAGAAAAAAAAAACCTCTGGAGCAACATTTAGGTCACTGAACTGTAAAACTTGGTGAAATTTGTTTGATGTAGTTAACCGTTTTACTAAAGCTCCAATATTTTGTTATTATCTAGAAGAACTAGAAGAAAATGAACAGATGTTGCTGAAGCGTGTGTTTTTTAGACTAAATATTCCTCTCTCTTGTCTCTGGACCATTTAAGGCAGGAGTGTCCAAACTACGGCCCGCGGGCCAACTGCGGCCCGTGGTCCAATTTTCATTGGCCCGCAGGAAATTCTAAAAATATATTGGAACACGGCCCACACATGGAACCTGCGCTGGACTGTGTTGTACTTCTCAGTCTCACCACTAGGTGGAGTAACTGTCTTGAACGAGGCAGCTTCTCTATAAAATGAGTAATAGAAGAAGAAATGTGCTACAGGTGACCCAAAATGGCAGAATTAAGGAAACGTAAGAGAGCAAGTGAGTGTAGAAAGTTTCAGACGCGGTGTGTGATGAGAGCACAGCTAATAACTAATGACGATCACGGAGGAGCTGCTTGATGTTAGCAGTCTAAAGAGCACCACGACAGGTGAGGATGTTTTTGAAGCTGTGCCAGATGCAGTTGGCATGATGGGACTAAAATGGGAGGAGCTGTGTGGAGGTATGACGGATGGAGCTCCAGCTGGGACAGGTGAGTGCAAAGGAATTGCCTCTACGGTGTCCGCCGAGGGACAAGAAAGTGGAGGTAAGGCTGTTGATTTGAGCACCAGGTCTCTAGCACAGACTATTTCAAGCTTCCCTCTCTGATGCTGATGCTGATGCTGATGCTGGTGCTAGAGGTGAGGCGATGTACATCACCTCTAGTGGATTAAAGTTAGCAATATAGCTCCCTTCTAGTGAGTGGCCCAGCCCTTTGTATGTTTTTCTGTATGTGTCCCTCAGTGAAAAAAGTTTGGACACCCCTGATTTAAGGGTTCAAAATTGGGTTTCTTCCGTTCAGTCTGAAACTTGGGACTTAATTATAACGGGCTGCATAGCATTCGTTTCTCATTATTCACAAAGAGTGACAGCACAGCAAAAAAAAACAAAAAAACAAGTGACAACCACCGCGAGCAAAAAGTGACATTAAAATGGCTATATATTTTCTTTTTCTAATTTCCCCTCCAAACAAATACAAGTACGGCCCTAACGCTGACAAATCATGTTTTCATTGTGATAAAGTATCTGAAGAAAAAAAAAATTCTCACTGCAGTCGCCTGCATTAGAAAGATAACTGTGACTGACACGAGGATGGATGTGGAACCAAAACAACAAAAAAACTACCCCAAGCACCGCCGCTGCATGAAATTACAGAGAAAACACTGCTGTAATCTGTGTCCGACAGTAAAACCACCCCCTGACTAGAGTTCGAGGCGACGTGCTTACAACTCACTTGGCTGTGGAACTGTGCTGCGCCCTCAGAGGCACCAGGGGGCACTCTTCACTATGAAATGCCGCCAGATGGACCTGTCCACTCTTTCCCTGGGCAATGGGCCTTATCAAGGGGTAGCAGGCAGCCAGTGGTCCTCTGTAGATAGCCAGCTAGTTATGCCTGGGCCCAGAGTTGTCGACCGTGTTCAATTGAGGCAGCCGTGGGTCATATTACGGGACTGTCTGGATTCCTTTCATGGTAAATTGGATGAAGGCAGCAGCACTAGAGCTGAGGGGAGTGGAGATGTCACAGCGTTCATCGGCCTGTGTGTGGACTCCACGGGGCTACACAGGGCCGAGCAGACAATTCAGTTAAAAGCTGTCAGAGTCAAAGAATTGAGAAAAAAAAAAGAAAGATTAATAAAAGCTGTATACTCCTCTGCTCAGGTGCTCTCCTGGAAGGTTGGGGGCTGAGAGGAGGGTGGAGAACAGTTTGGAGCACGTTTCACTGCTTTTTTTGTCTTGAAACGTTCCACAGTGAACGTGGTTCATAAAGGGACTGATTCACAGAGCCTGTAATTTAATATCAGCACGAAGCTCTTTAATTACTGTAGGCACTTGCTCTGGATTATTATATTTTATGATTAAGATTTTATGATATGTAATATCTAATTGGAGACACTATCTATCACACCGTGGCTATCTGTGAAATACGCCTTATGTCAATACAAGGTACTACCTTAAACATTTATAGTGATAAATAAAAGACCTTATCTTCCTACGATGGAGATTTAATTCCTCCATCCTCTCAGCTCTCCAAACTCCACTCCCTCTCTCCAGTTACAAATTTCCAAGAGGCAATGGATACTGTAAAACCCCAACATTTTGAGGTACAACAACACATCGTGATATCTTATGACACTTAAAAAAAAAAAAAATCAATACTACAAATAGGCACAACACCGACAGTAATGTTAGATAAGCGTCTCCAAAGTATTTGGATCTGTTATTATCTCGCATCGACCGTTTGGCTATTTGTGAGAGGAACCGCTTTCTTCTGCTCTGCTCTGCTCTCGGAGCTGCTGTTGCCTCGACTCTTCTGCTCCGGCTCTCGAGTCCCCACTGTGGTAGATTAGCAGATAGTGAGGTCTGCCTCTGACAGAGCACCTGCAAATTTGCAGAGATAAGAAGAGGGAGCCACCCTATAAATAAGGAACAAAACCAGCCGTGCACACTGTAGCAGCTACACCACTCTCAGGACTCAGTCTATCTATCTATCTATCTATCTATCTATCTATCTATCTATCTATCTATCTAACTATCTATCTATCTATCTAACCTTCCCTCAGCGGCAGCCCTCCCAGTGTCTCTCACACACTAGTCCCATAAATAAATCTGTGGCTTCCTGCTCCCTGTTGCCTCTGAGAAGTGACTTGCTGGAACCTGTCGCCTCTTGCAGTAATGACTCTCTTGTCATTCATGGTGCTCGCAGAAGAAATCACAGAGCAGGAAAACATCCTCTCAGCGTCTGCTGTGGAGCAGAATAAAAGGTCTGGAATTATACGGAAAAGGATCAGAGCCCAGCATTAACTGTTCACACAGACACCTCATAGAATAAAACTGAATTTTTTTTGGAAATGCACTTATTCACTTTTCTTGCTGAGAGTTACATGAGAGGATCGATGCGTTCTCGTGTCGGTATGGTAAATATGAAGCTACCGCCAAGAGATGGTTAGCTTTTCTTAGCATAAAGACTGGAAACAGAGACAGTCCTGCATGTAACCTGCTGCATAATCACAACGTGATGTTTTTTTACAGTTCGGTTTTGCACTGCTAGCAACCTGTTATCTTAGCTTAGCTTAGCACAAAGACTGGAAACAGAGGGAAACAGCTAGCTGGCTCAGTCCAAAGGTCACAGTCTCCTTCCACCTAAAGCCCTCTTATTAACATGTTGTGTCTTGCTTGTTTAATGCACACAAAAACTGAATTGTAAAAACAAGTAGTGTGTTTTTTTACAGGGCGTTATGCTGGTAACCCTAACCCTAACCCTGCTGGTGAATCTAACTTAACCTGAGGCAAAAAGAAAATAAGCATATTTGGGAAAATCAGACCTATTTCTCTAATGCCAACATTTTTAGATTGTAAAAACATGATGTCCTACTGATAAACCCTTAAATAGATCAGAAGCGCTTTCTGCTTTCCATTTGTAGTCAGAGTTGTATTGATCATGTGTGAGCAACAGAAATTAGGCAAAATGTCACCTGGTCTGGATGCCTGTTATCTATGATCCATACATCTGCTGGCCGGACCAGAAGCCAATAAAAATAGGCCAAATTAATATATTTTAAGACCTGGGTACTGGGCTCTTTGAAAATACACCTCCAGCTATCAACATGGCCAATTATTATGCTTTGTATTGTGTATTTTTAAGCCATCGTGGTGTGTTTTATCTTTGTAAAACTTGTTGGACTGAATAAGCGCTATCTTATCCCAGGTCTAATGATACATCCATATCTTGCCCCCAGAGGTTAAATTGTCGTCAGATGATAGCCAGTGGGTTTTGCGATTGTATTTGTTGTAATGGAAAATGGGTACGAAGCTCTTAAGTGACTCATTCCCTTGTGTTTTTTTCCTCATGCTGTGTTCTGCTGCCTTTCTGCGACCCTGAAGCATCCTATTTGATCGCTATCCAAGCTGTAAATATAGCTGAGAGCCATGCTTTGAGATGCTTTGAATTCAAATGGTTCTTTTATGGGAACCACCACCCATGGATTCACTTACAAGCCTGACTCACAATAAGCTAGTTGGCATGCAGAGGGAAGAGGCTTGCCCTCCATTAATGGCCTGCATTGGCTGAGTGTGTTAGCATGTGATTAAAAGGTCTCAACCTTCTGAGGGGTGATATTTTAAAATGCAAAAAATGATTTTAGAAGTCTATTATAGACTAGTATGCCATGACTTACTACTGGGCACATTCTATTGGGCTGTATGTTTTAGCATCGTTTTAAATATATGAATATTACAATAGTACCCAGGGATCATTGTTGGACACCTAAAAAGTAAAACTGTTAATGTCATAAAATCGGATTTCTCTGTGGGGATCATTAAAGTGTCATTAATCTTCTCGTCTAGAACGTTACTGCAGTGTGAGCAAAGACCTTTAACGTATTAGTAACTTCACTGATAATCCATGGTGACATTTACATCAGCCACCCATCTTAAGGAGGGACATAGAAAGCAAATGTTCCCAGGGTTTGTGGTGGATTTTGTCTGTTGTAAATGCATGAAACTGCGATTGTCCACAGTTTCTCTTCGCTGCAACTGGGAACTAATGGTACTGAGAGTGATTGTGGTACTGATTTGCTGTGAATCGGATTCATATATGGCTAAAAGTGGTCCCGTCGTTAGCTGATGCCAGTGAAAGTGGTTGAAGCAGCAATGCTGTATGCTGCAGTAGAGGGTCATAAATAATGATATCATTAATGAGTTAATGACCTGTGAACAGCCTGATTCAGTACAGGTGGCTATGAAGCACTGGAGGCTACATGGCTTGCGGTGGACAATGCGAATCAATACTTGTACAGACATCTCTCACTTAACAGACCCTGAATATGTAGCCTGTTGTTCTCCAATTTGGGCTCGCCACTCAAAACTAGCAGTTACTATGGGTGTAGGTGCACAGCGGTGCTGTAAACACACGTTCAGAAAAAAGTTAAAAAGAGCAGAAAGGAGAAGAGAGAAGTTGGTCTTTGATGTTTCAACTGAAGCGAACAGATGAGATCTACAAACTGTCAGTATTAGCAATTACCTGATCAAATGTGCACTTAGCAGCCAGTAAAAAACACTTTTTACACAGATTAAATTAGACCAGTGAGCTTTAGGGGGGGTCGGTATAGGTAAACTAAGTTAACCAGCTAACCAGCTCTCCCTCCTACGAATATATTACAGTCAGTCAGTTTTATTGGTCAACAGCACCGCTCGGCCGTATTATTACCACTTATTCATAATCCTCTTTTAGATGCAAATATAACAATCAAGTCATTTACAGTCAATATTAGTCTGGCAATGTCTCTCTGCGCCTGATTGATGGCCGCATGCTGAGTAGATGCCATAACATATGAAATTTAGTATGAAGAATTCCTCCCCCAGGCTGAGATCCTGTATTATCCAGCTGCTGTGACACTCATCAAAACAATGAGCTGACATTCCCCTCGTTTCTGAACCACTAATTGGCTATTAGGCCTAACTGGGTTTGAAGGGCCACAGACACGTCCCTCTCACATCACGTCCGACCTCTGATAGGTCGGCTCACCTCCACACGGTCTTGCCGCTCTGGCAAGTGGCCCACATGGTGCAGGGTCAGTAACACGGGTCATTATTTGGAGCATTTGGGGATAAGTGGGGAAACCTGTCTAACAGTCTCCGGTATGTTTGTTTTCTCTGTTGCTCTGTGGATGTAGAGTATGTTTGATCCATTCTCCAGAAAATGATAATCAATTAATTATTTAAGTTGTTTGTGGAGCAACGGCAGCAAAGATTTCCTGGCTGCAGCGTCTAAAATATGAGGATTTGATGGTTTTAACTGTTTTCTATCATTGTAAATGGGATATATTTAGGTTTGGGACAAAACAAGCAATTTAAAGCATCAGTTTGGGCTCTTGGAAAATGTGATCCATTTTTTTCACAGTATTCTGAAATTTTAAAGACTCATTTAATAAAAAATAATCTTTAGTTGCATTCCTCACAGTACTTTGGGTGAGGCTTAAATGGGATAAATCATATTAAAGCAACAATAACACAAATTAATAAACTAAATGATTACATTGAACATTGTTAATAAATCTCAAGTATCTTGAATTGTGACTACAAATTGTAATAATTTGTAGCAATTCAATTATCCAGCAGCCTATTACAATAAGTAATTCACTGTAGAGAGTTGTTGTTCAATTATTATTATTATGTTCTGGGAATTGCTTCAGTATATAATGGCTACTGGCCTTCATGACACTATTGTGGATGCTGTGTAGCTGCTGTCAAATTGCATTTATTTCAAAAGCAGTAAACAACAAAAAAAAGGGTTTTCACACAGCACTTCATGGGAAACAAAGGTTACATATAGATCAAAAAAGAGAAAATCAAACACTGGATAGATGGAGATGATACCGTCGTTTTTCATGATCGGATTCACTGAAAGCCCAGATCGAAAACGCAGGACCCGCTGCACATGAGCACATGGTTCAGGATGAACAAAAGATAGAGGCACAGGTCAGAACATCAGAAGGCTCTTTCATGTACACTGACGCTTGGAAAGAGAGTTTGGTCCACATGGAGGGACATTACTGAGGCCTGGACGTCACTGCTTCTTAGTACAACTGACCATGAAGTATTAATCTGCGGCGCTTTTTGCACAACACAAAGTTAGTTCTGCTACTATTTCTGTTTCTCTCCGTGGACGCCTAAAACCACTGCAGCCAGGTTTAATTACTGGCTTATTATCTGAGCGGTCCTTTGAGGCGGAAAGCAGTGAGCTGGGGACAAATACATGTAACAGCCAATGAGAAGAATTATGAATCACTTCCCATAAAATATGTTTAACCCATATATGGTCTGATAATTGAAACATGCATGACCCACTTTCAAAGATATCGCTGCCTAACACACAACCTTTTTTTTTTTTAGAAAATTACAGCAGAAATATATAAGCGAACAAATAAAAGCGGTGTTAAACCTCTGTTTCGCTCATATCGCCACATGTGCTTTGAAACATGCGAGCCGATCAACTTTGTGACCGGGACAGAACAAGTCTAGGTTAAGCTTGATTTGTGTACAGCTAATTTAATCTCTAATGTCATCTAAAAGGCTCTGCATAATCAATATTCAACATGTAATCATGGAAGGGTGAGGTGGAGCTGAAACTGCCAAATTCTCATTATGCGCCAATTTTATACTTCAAAAGCTTCTTGTACAGATGGTCAATAATTCATCATTAACAGCGAGCGGCGACAGGGCAGATCTGAATTTCATACACTTTTGAAATTTATATAATGCACATAAATTTTAAAAAGTGCCGACTCATTGCACAATAGACGGAGTTAAAGTTTGCTTAAAAGGTCAGGAGGCTGCAGCCGGTTTGGTATGCACGGTGAGTTGAATGGTGAGCCAATAGTAGCAATGTACATGTAGAGGAGTGTATACAGTCCACTGAACATCTAACTGTGCCCTGTGGCGGTCTGAGCAGTCAATAGAACCTGAGCATCAGCGTGTGGATACATGTTCGTCTGCCACAAATAGATTTTATCCCTGCATTTGTGTTAAAATACATTTCTACAAAATCCCCTTCCATTTGACAAATAAGAAACATGGATGCTCATGGACACGTGGACTGATAATTGGATCAAAAACAGCATTCTACATGTCTTTCTTTACTTTAACTGGCACTCTCAGTCCTCTCTGTGCGGTATGCACCACTGCTGTGTACAGAGATGTGCTGGGGAGGCAGCGCCACAGCGGGGGAGGCAGGCAGAATAAACAAACCGGTGGAGGAAAAAAAAAAAAAGCTCTGGACAGCCTGGAGGCAGCAGCAGAGGGGAGGATGAGTACTGAACTCAACTCCATCTTAAGAAACATCTCCCACCTCCTCTGTGGTGGGCTGAGAGCTACGGACCATCTCCAGCCTCTGATTCAGCATCACAAGGTGCTCGGCAGAGCGTTGCAGCTGTCCTTCTCTTGTGGAATAACAGCACACTCTTCCTGTACAGTACTGCCCCGGTCAACAGGCCCCACACAGCCTCTGTACAGAAGCAGGGAGCTAAATCAGCACCAGTCAGTCAGTCACTCATATGAAATGAACAACAAATCCAGTAACAGTGGTAGAGATGATTATTTTAAAGAAATGGTTGAGCATTTAGTGACTTACGATGACTCCTCTTCTTCTCAAGTTAACCACATTGATGTGTCACTTTTTTAGATTAGATGAATAGATTTTCTGCTGATCATTACAGACCTGCATGGTCTTTGCACAGCATTTGCATTTGTGTGCTTTGGAGTTGTCTTCCTTGCTGCAAAAGTAAGTGGCCTACCATCATTAAAAGGAATTTTAACTTCTTAACATTTGTCTACAACCTGCTGGAAACATTCAGGTGGTTGTTTCTGTCCAGTTTGACAGATTAAAACACTGAACATTTCATCCAAAGCCAGTTACCTGCTTGTTATTAACTGGCTGCACCTGAGGCCTGACTCACCTGATCCAGGACTCCACCCTGCGCACAAGCTCGTTTTATCACCAGCCTCTCCCGGAGAGCTCATAAGGACCTCGCCTTTTCCACTTACAGTAAGAAGGTTTATTTAAACGCCGCTCCAGCTGCTTTACTGTCCCGCTGCTCACTGACTCTGCAGCCACAGCTGCTGCACCCCATAAACCAACCGAAGCTACCTGGAAACGCTCCAAACATGTCACCTCAGGAGGGCTAGTGGCGGAAATAACCGTGTTTAAGCCGCAGTCCCTCCCTCTTATTATGGATGTTTTGGCTGCACAGGTTCCTCACATGGACCTCATGGCTCCTCTCTCCCCTGACACACCGAGGCCCCGTGGTGCTGCACCTCAACAAGCCAAGTAATTGCTGCTTTTGCTAATTATTGTCAGTTGGAGTTTTTGGCTCCGTTCATTTGAGTGTGTGTGCTGCTACGAGGCCGCTGACACTGCTGGCGATGAACATATTCTAGCTGTCTGCTGCTGCTTTTGGTGTTTGTGCATGTTCGCCTTGGTGGTAGTTATGAATATGAATGGCCCTGCTCTGTTGTGGCCGCGCTCCCTGCTCATTGGTGGTTGTTTTGGCACGTGCGCACGACGCTTTCATGCTATTGGTTTACACGGCGGAAGTATGAGTAGACCTATATGAGTTTTCTGGACACAACTGACTTTGCATAATTCCCCCTAGGTTATCATTGTGTTTTTTGCAGGCTAATATATGCTGTGTATTGGCTTTTATGACAACAGGACTCTTGTCTTGCACACATGTGATTATTTCCATGTAATATTGCCTTCCTGGAAATCCCCATGTGCTGCCTGTCAAGCACAGCGTAGGTAAGCATGTTCACATTTGCACCACACAGGTCATATTCTGCTTAATATTACAGAAAACATTCAAAAAAAGACATGCGATCCCTTCCTTTACTATTCTACATATCATGATTGCATGTTAAGTACCGCGCTGCTGTTGGTTTCCTGCTGCTCCGTCATTAAATCACGCTGATTGCCATGTTCTGATGGCCATCTTATCATGTTGCATCACATGTTTAAGCCATGCATGTGTGACTTTTTAAATGCACAAGTTATTCATTATCTGCTGCATAGCTCCTGTGTCTTATCCTGCTGCGAAGCAGGTGAATTGCCGCATTTAGATAACTCCATCTTGACTCACTAGACAATATATTCCTGGACATGTCCACGTAGTCATAATTCCATAAAACGGCTGTCTGTTTGTAATAATATTGGAAAGTTTCTTATTGTCACTGCCAAGGCTATTCTGGTTGGCACCAGTGAAGTCAGAGCCTAGACCATGCTTAGACATATTCTGTACTCACATAAGTAAATCTGTTCCATTAGAGATGTTTGAGTGAAATGAATGGGACAGAGTGTCGTGACTTACGCAGAAGATGTCAGATTTTATTAAAAAATTTCAGAGAGCAAATTTCTGTGCTGTTGGGTGGTGTAATCCAAAGCAGTGTGTCATGTTTTATGACATTTTGTCACTGGGATTGTATGTAACTCCTTGAAATTAAACAAATTTTGCATGTTTTCACCTCTGTACAGTCAGATAAATTATGAGCTGATGACATCAGGGTCAATGAAAACATATGGCATATAGTACCTTTTCTTTAAATCTAGCTTTACTTTTAGTGGACAGTCAGTCATATATTATATTATCAGATTAACATTCTTAGTGTTATAGTATTGGATTGTTAGGATTGAGGCATTAATGTGTTCATCACTTTAATGTTGCTGCTGGTGAAGATGGAGCTCACTAATTATCTTATAGTAATCTATAATGATTTATTGGATTATGTTGTGTATCAATAACCTGAATATGCAAAGTAACTAAAGTTATCAGGCAAATGTTGTGGAATAAAAAGTACAATCTAGGCAACCAAAATATCATGGTTGCATAGAAAGGAAATACTCAATGTACAAGTACCTCAAAATTGTCCTTAAGTACAGTACTTGTATGCATTTAGCTGAATTACACCCCTGTTTTTCTTGCATGCATTCTTGAATAGATATTTCCCTGCTCATAATAGTAATACAGAGATTGTAGGCTGAGTATTTCTTTGCCCATCTGCTTCTTTTTTCTGCCTTGGTGCTGTTTCCTTTTATGTTTACGGCTCCAATAGCCCACGAAGAATCAGCCAAGTTGCTCTAATGAATCATTATCATGGATCAGTTGTTACAGAGGATCTGTGATGTTAGACTTGTGGCTACTCTTCGGCTTGGGTCTGGCTCTCATGCATCCAAATGCCCAGAAAGCCATTCTGCTATGCCTGACACTCCAGGGTCATATTTAGCTGAAGGTCCTCTTGTTGGAATCAGAGGCTCCTCCACACAGATGCCATGTGACCTCTCATACAGCAGGGGGAAGTGGAAGGCTGATGACAGCATCCAGACTACAAGCCGCCCATTTCCCCTCCGCTCTCTCTGGAGAACAGCCAATCAGCTCCCTGACATTAGTATTCCTGTATCCTGCCTTGTGTTATTTTCACCAGCTGCCCACCAAATATCTGAGTTGGCGTGTGCATTTAAATGGTGTCCACTTGAGTTATCTTGAGCCATTAGCGCCTAGACGGCCGCTTTCACACAACATTAAGCCAAATTCAGAAAATACCACATTTGCAGTGCGATCATTGGAATTAGTTATGTCTGCTTTTCTGATGTGAGGCTCTGAAATACTTAGCCTCTAATGCTGCAACTACTACAAAATTACATAAGCCGTAACTCTACATCATTTAATAAAGTAGAAGAAGAGGAAGGAGGAAAGATGAAATGCATATACATACATGCATACATGCATACTGTGTGTCCCCTAGCAAAAATTAAGTACCTGCATACCTACTGTTCCCATTTATCTCAGAGTCTGACAAATGGATCAAAACAAAAAAAGTGTATAACCTGAACAGCTTTGTCACCCAAATCTGTAAAATGAGTCAATATGTAGCAGCAATTTTCCAGACCTGCTGGAATTCATTTATCGATGCCAAATGTTCAGTTACAGCCAACAAAATATGCCCAGCAGGCTAGGTTCTGTGCATAACTCTGTTTTATCCTTTGGACTATTCAGAAGGATAAAGCCAAGAGGGAGGTGTCTCTTTGTGAGAGAAACCTCGTGGCAAAATGCAGACTTTGGATCACCTACAGTGCTGCGCTGTGATCAGAACCAATAACAGGTGAAACTCCAGCGACTCCCTTTCAGCAGTCTCACTGAGCACTCTCAAAATTAGAAAAAAAAAAAAAAAACATTTGGAAGTTAAAATGGCATTATATTAGCTGTTGCAGCAGTGAACACCCCCCCAGCTCTTAGCATAATGAGGAAAACATTATTAAACATGGCTGCGACTGTTTATGGAGCTGCGGTGTTTTTTCAGTCTCGCATTCCATTTTAATACATGACGCAATCAGTAATCACACAGAATAACGTGGAATGATGAGGTGTTCTCCAGAGGAATTATGCTGATGCAACCGGTACTTAATAGCAAGCAGAAAAATTAACAAAATATTGCAGTTTGTTATTTTACAAGGTCTTGCTCAATTTCTTCTTCTTCTTCTTCGTGTCAGGATGTAGAAACTCCTAATGTTTTGGGTGAGTCGAGGGGGAAACGTGAGGGATTAACATTATGATTCATGGTGTTTACGCCACAATTGATTCATAGTATTGAGTAGATTATTCAGCAGGATTTGATCCTGACGCCACAGATTGCAGGTCTGCCTTCCTTCGCAGATCCCCAGTTGGTTGACAGTTACTATTAATCACAGCAGATTATTTTCTTTATTCATCAGTTACTTGTTTTGTCTATAAGATGTCAAAAAAGAAACTGGTCATCATCCCTGTGCCCACAGTGATGTCTTCAGATGTCCCCCATCAGTACTTTATTAGCATAGATTAGGCTGTAACACCTTAAAGTCTCGTTTTGCCATTTTTCGTGTTACACCTAAAGATGGAGAATTGCATGTGTGGGTTGAGGGGGAAAAAAACAACCTTCAGGTGTACTGAACTTAAATGTTGAATGATCTAAGGCAGCCGATACCGTCGTCAGGTGAAACGACCCACCAAACAGCCTTGTACTAGTAAACACTTAGACATGAAGCATTTACTGTATATACAACTGCAGGGAAAGAAAACAACCCTCTTTAAAATGTACTCGTATGCCTCTTTACTGCATCAATAAATCTATTGAAGTGAGGACATGTTTTTACTCCAGCTTCACTCATTAACAGTCAATAGGACGTAGCTCTTTAAATGGGCTGTATTGACAGAAGTGATGTGACTTAAATGCCTTATCAAAAAATAAAGGAATGGATCAAAAAACCAAAAAAGGGATGGCACATGTGTGAAGCCCCTCGGCCCGCTCTGGAATGACTTGTGTTATGTGGATGATTGTCTTAGCTGTAACCTGAGAAAAGCAGTGCAGTGAAGATGCCAAAGGTATTGTACCGTTTCCAGAACCCTTGGCAGGGCTCTTTTTCAAATTGCCGACTTTAAATTGAAAAACATTTGGCATCTGTTGGTTTCTGCAACTCAAGGTCAGTTTGTGAACACTAAATGAAGGAATGGTGGAACTCCTAATGGCAGGGGGCCTCTGAAAGAGCACAGGTCCTTGACTCTGTCCTTACATTCAGTTTCAGTGCTCAGCGTGAAATTTCTTTGTGCCCCTATCAAAGTCTGAATTACAGTACCAGCACCACCGTCTGCCACTTCTGTAACCCCCCCCCCCACCTCTACACTACTCATCAGAGATGCAAAACACAGCAGTGAATGTCAGAAATGTTCAAATTAAAATGCAGCAGCTCCATTCACTGTGCATTTACAGACTATGTGGAACAGTGTTTGAAGGGTAAAAACCCGTGACCTGTTATTTCGGCCATGAAAAGAGGTGATGGCACAGTTATTGTTGTAGGTTCAGATGTTACGACCTTCCAATTTTTAAGTGTGTGATTAATGAAGTCATGGCCCCTCAATGGCTGCTGGGCCTTAAGTAGCATGATATTTGACTGCGTTTACGTGCCAAGGAGTCACTTCAGGGTGAGGTGGTCAGTTCCCCAGCTCTGGTGGCTGCTTAAGTCTAAATCCATGACTTGACTGGCTGAAAAGAAACAGATTTTTGTGGCTGATGTGTAAATTTGATCCTTTTTTCCAAGCTGATCCTCACTGTCTCTTTGCTTTAATGTCAAAATCTTGATTAGTGGAGGTTGTAGTAAATAGGACAGTCTATGTAACTTTACTACTGATCCAACTTAAAATGGGGGGGGGGCCCTAGTCACAACCCATATGGCAGCTAACAGTTATTGTCTCTTATGCTCAGCAGATATGTCACTAAAAAGTCTGCTAAGTTGTAATTTATTGCCATGTTCAGGGACTGTATTTGAACCTTGTGGGCTTCTGCTGCAATAGCAGGGGATTGTGGTCCTGTTTGTTTAAGACGGTAGCATGTAGAAGCCAGCATGTAATCCTGCCACCACCCTTGGAGAGACAGACAATCCTAAACACGATCTGGTACCTTTCCAGCACCATTCGGATTCCGACATCCCCCTGCCGAGTCTAACGATGTACAAACACAACAGAGAACCACACAACACTCTGCCTGTGTGGGTGCAGGCATGTGGGAAAAAACATATATAATCTTTACTGCTGCTGTCAGCTGTGACCATTATAAGGAAGGTCAATTTCACAGAAACAGACAGTGTGTGTAAGAGCCCATTAGTTCTTATTAAGTGTTTTCTTTGCATTTACCTCCGTCTGACCAGCTGACAGCTCCCCGTTGCTATAGCTTGCATGTTGTTTGTGTTTGTGTTTTTTTATCTGGAGAAAGGAGAGCCGTCATGCTTCATTAGGAGACTATCGAGAACACTTCCCTGGCAGGTTCCTTTCTTACTATATTTCAGAGTCAAATCAAAGAGACAACATTGGGGCTCGGAGCAGCGCGACAAAGTGAACGCAGCAGAAACCATCTGCTTTTCTTGAAACTTCTAGGTTCACTGTTAAAAATCTGGTGCAATGTGTTTACAGTATCTTAATTTGTACCAATGTACTGACTTTAAATCCACTGTTTTTCAAATTAAAATAATATACTTTGTACTCAAATACATCAATAATGTATAATAGATATAGAGGAATAGCATCCAGTGTTTACTGTGGTGTTCCCTATTTTCAATGATTTACAGTACTGTAAATGAAACATGCTGCACACTTGATTGAACTTTAATTAGTTCTCTACTGACTCTGATAGAAAACTTAACTGAATGAATTAAACCTGCAACTTTTTAAAAGCACAGTATTGCCATAAACTTTTCTAAGAATCATAGTGGTCAATAGGATTAAGATTTTGATAGAATTTCAATGACGTACTTTGATACTGGCATTCAATTTGCTAAAAACAGACATCCCTTTTGCATTAGATTTATCAATAAATAATGTTTCAATTGATTTTCCTATCAATTTCCTAACTAAACCACAGTATATATCAATATTGTGACATAATATTTTCAACGCCACAGCATTAAATTGTATTCACATCGCCCACTCCTTCTACAGAGGCCATAACAGAGATAAATCACTGCACTGCATAATTAGTCGCAAAAGATAAAGGACAACGTGAAGTGGAAAATGCACAAAATTGAAATCTTCAAATGCTGCAGGGGACCCAGCAAGAACTGTAACTGCACAAGCACCACAGGTGCAGTGGCCGCAGATGCTACTGAGACAGCAATATTCAAAATTGAGCCTTGAGCATCATCGGCAGTTGAAGGAACCTGATGCTAGAAGATTAATACACAACATATCCACATGAAATAAGAAAGCATTCACTTAGAGGACAAGTATCTAACTGAAAGAGACTTTTTCCAGTTTTTTATTCTCTGTAAACTGTGTTTGACGTTACCCATAGAGCAGGGCTGTCAAACTCATTTTAGTGCAGGGGCCACATACAGCCCCATTTGATCTCAAGTGGACCAGACCAGGAAAATCACAGCATAAGTACATTCTGAAACTGTTCACATTTAATGAAATATCTTTTTTTCAAAACATTATGAACGACATGAAATTAGTCTTCCATGTAATTTTTACACTTTGCAAAGGCTTGGACCCTCTGGCGGGCCGATTTTGGCCCGCGGGCCGTATGTTTGACCCCCCCCGCCATAGATGGTTGATAGTCTGAATGGACTGCTTTTTTTTTTAACAGAAAAACATTGCTAATCACAGTTAGAAATAACGGATTAAACACTAACAGTGGAATGAAACTTTGGAGCTACATCAATTCTTGAGCAAACTCATTTGTTGCCACTCTCCATATTGATTAAAATGCAATTGATCCAGGCTCCTTCTTGCTTTTCACAAAGCAACTGCCTGCAAAGACCACAAAGACGGCTATAATAAGCTGAGATGTGGCTTTTGATTGACGTTTATATGTATCGGTCGTCGATTAATGGAATTTCAAGCTGTGAATATATCTGAACTGATGACAGCTAACTGAACTGTGGAATCAGACACCAGCCTGGTTGGTCTAGAGTAGCTGCTAAATGAGCGTTAAGATCAATGTCACGCATTGTTCCTCAGAAGTGAAAGTCCTTGGATTTTCAGTAAATATGGGCTTATTAGGTTTTATGTGCTTTTGTTAGTGTATAACTTTTTAATTTGAAAAAGAAAGTACATTGCATTAAACTATGAAAGGGGAATAAAGTGATCTACAGTTGTAATCAGCTTCATTGACAAACCGTCCCCACACATTGTCTATATACACATTATTGTGGCCTGTAAGTGTCCGTTTAATATTCCTGTGAACGCAGTTTTATTTTGAAAAAAGCAGCCTGGGTCAGAAAGTGAAATCACACCAGGTGAAGTGAGAGTTATTGGTATTGATCAGCAACCCCCTTTAGGTATATTATAGTCTGTTTGTGCTCTGGTGCAGTAAATATCAAACTTATTGCCCCTTTCGAAAACATTTTAATGAAATACCGTGACTCCATTGATTTAAGGTATTAAATGCACAAGCTTTATCTCAAATATTTACTTAACCCATCCCAAAGGATTTTTGTTAGAACTCCAATAAAATGGTGTATGTGCTGTTTTTTCTGTGTATATATGTGCAATGACGTATTTCATCTCATGACTTAAGTTATGAAATTATAGTTATTCCAACAAAAGAATGCAGAATTTAACCAAGTAATATTGATTTCAGTTGACTCTATTCCTGCTAATTTATCTTTAATTATGACATACCTGGAGTTTTTATACTTTCAGGCATTTCCACATTTGGCTTATTGTTTATCTTAAGTGATTCTTTTCATTACTAGTGAATGTGATAAATATTCTCCAAGATGAAGTTTTTAAATCTTTTGTCAGACTAGCTGTCAAAAAACAAAATATATTTAATTTACTGAAAAAACGTGAATGTTTCCAACTGAATTCACATTCTTGCTTGCAACAAATCTGTTTAACTGTCGAGACGAGACAAGACAAGTCTTCTTATTTACAGAAATTGCAACAAAATCCATTACCTAAATGAATGAGGTGGTCAGTCAGTAGATCTCCAGCGTTGGTGAGTAGATGTGTGAATGTGAAGAGTTGTGTATTTTAAAATAAATCCAACTAAAGCAAACAAAAGAAAGCATGGGCTGCAAGGGAGGCAGCTAACAATGGATTGAAATGGAGAGAGGGAGAGAGAGAGAGACGGGGAGAAGAAAAGGGGACGGCTGATCCTGGATGGAGTGGCCCACTGTACCCAGTTGCACTTATGCAGTTTTTGTGTGGATTAGGACCTGAAGGGAGACACAATACACAAGCAGCAGCCCAGGGACAGACAAACCTACAGGCCATGGCAGACAATGTGTTTCTAGTGCTTCCATTACAGTACGAGTTTCTCCACCAGAGAGAACTGACAAGTTTATTTTTCAACTGAAAAATGCTCCACTCAGAACACATTTTGGTAAAAGGAGTCCTTGGAGATCAGTCAGTATTCTTATCGCCACAGGTTAAATTTGTCTATCTGATCAGAAAACTAAAAATAGTTTATACGACACACTTTTGGAAATAAGAAACACAAGTGGGTTTTTTGGCTATGAGGTCTAAATGGGGGCATCTTCTGTGATCCGTTGTTAATGAGCTTGTCAACATTAGCGACGCCCAACATTAAAAGTGTCACGAAATAGTCAAAACAAGCATTGGCTTCAACATGCAAAATGGTCGCCCATAGCTTGGTGGTTTGTTTTGCAAAGTGGCAAGTGGGGGTCCACCCAGTGAGGAGCGTGGGTAATTAGCCACTAGGGCAGCAGTTGAAAGTCACGGTCTCCCTCAAAGCTGTCGTCTGTTGCATGCTGATAACATTGACATGTCCTCCTCCCGCGCCACATTCTGCTGCATGCCAGACAATGGGAGGGAGCAGAGAGGAACGGAAACTGTAGAAAGAAAGGATGGCAAGGAAGACGGTGACGGATGAAGAGAGGGATTGACCTTCGCTCATTAGTGAAGCAACCTTCTATAGTCAATGAGTGGTGCAATTGAAGACACAAAGACCCAGCTGACCACACTCTGGCCACTATTAGAGACAGTTTGAAGATGACAGCTCAGAGGGAATTAGGGAATTAGTTTTTTTTCCTCTATTATCATGATTGAGACATTTTGAATGTCTCAGCTGCTGTGCAACTTCCAACTATTGTGTTATACGAATAGCGGAAGCACAAATGAAAGTTTAAAATGCAAATTGGACATTAAATGTGACAGCAACTGGCCACCTCAAGTCATTTCAATGAGGGATAGGTGGCAGAAGGGAAGTGGTTTTGATCATGGTGGTAGAGTTGTGAAGCTGTTGCTCTGCCGCCCAAGTTCACTGTTCTGTATTTCGGCCAATCAAAGCAAAGGAGTTGAGCGCTGTGGGTCACAGAGAGCGGTGGGGGAGCTGATAATGCGTCCATGCTGGTGCCCAATACCCAGAGCGGTATAACACAGTGGCAGCTGGGTATAAAGAACTAGTTAAAGCGAGCTTGCACAGCACTACTATGAGAAATTAATGGTTTTCGATTTGATTTGCGAGCTGGTTGTGCTTGTTGTTCAACAAAAGGTTGAAATGATGTGATGTTACACACTGCTGTACAGGTGGTATCAGTCTGCGTCTTAACGTTCGCAGCCTTCGACCGTCGTGGCAGCAGCCACTTTTAAAGACGCTTTACTGTCTTGGGAAACGCTCTTTCATGTAGGCGGCGTTTGCAGTGTGACAGTGTGACAAGGCCTTTAGCTAGTGGACTGTATCATGTGTTGATTAAATGATGCATGATAATTAGTATGAATATTCATGTGATCATGATCATCATTATATTAATGTATATCCTCCATACTGGAGAGTAATACATTAGCAGGGCAAAGTAAAGAAAACTTGCTGCTCTGGTATTAAGAGATGTTGGCTGGCTTGTTCGACCTGGTTTGACGCTGCCAGTAAATTCTGTTCAAAACAACCAGTGAAAAATGTAAAAGTAAAAAATGATATTTTCCACCATATCTAACACGAAAGACATTGATACCAACAGCAAAACAAAGTAGGCTAGTAAAAGGTGCTGAAAGTGACTTTTATTGAGAAAGCTACAGAAGAAGTTGTGGTGGTCTAAAAAAAAAGAATAATAAAATGACCCTCTCTGAATCTGTAGAGTATAAAGATGATTATTTGATGTTTCCCAGCTGCACGGCTGCTCCACGCTCTTAACCTGATCTGTGTCATTTATCAACCTTTCTCAATTCAGTTTAATTCTAGATGTATTTCAAAGTGTTCTGTTAAAAGGCTGTTGTAAATACCAACAGCTCTCTGAACATTGGGACTACACAAGCTGTTGACTAAAATTGCTGGCTGATGTTAGCTTTAAGAGGTTACTTTATGAGGTGACAACAAGCCCATTTCATATAGTGAGCTGAGGTGACCCACCATCATGCTGTTTCTGTGGTATGAAACAAAGTGTGAATATCAATTCAGCCCCGGTCAGCATGTCAGTCCAACACAAGGACTTACCCCTGATCCATCTCATGATGCGGATTGCCAAGGTCAGAGTCATGTTTCTTTTATGAATGGGTGATATATGGTCATGAGCAGAGATGTCTCTGTATTTTTTTCTTCAAAATCAGTTGAGGATATTTTTGTTATACCTTTCCAAAACCCAAGTGGGACCTGCCTCTAGCTGGGTGGAAATTATGTCCGGTCTGATTGGGTAAGGCACGGTCCCATTGTGCTGCAGCGGGACTTAGATCTGTTTGTCAGTATCTCTAATACCCCACTGACTTTGAATGAACCCACTATTGGCTCTAACCGTATCTTGCCCCTCTCCATGACATTATGCTTTTTGTCCCACCGTGTACGGTAGTGTGTCTGATCAAAATGACTGTAAACACTTTGGACTTTTGATGTGGTTGGACGGCACATTGTGCAAACTATTTCTGTTCAAGCATCCCCCCAAACTATGAGTGTGTGAACTATGAAATGCAGAAGAATATGAGTTCTTTTTTGACTGAGACTGTTTCTTAATTGGTAGAACAGCATGTGGCTCCCAGTGTTCCGCGTCTATGTGGACCAGTTCGGGTTGACTGCATCCATTTTGTCTAATTATCCCTGGGCCCATTCAGATCAGGTCTAACTGTCCTCGGGGCCCATTTGGATCCCCTCTTTTGTGTTGAAAACTCATTAATGTTCCCTGTGTTGGGGTTGGTTTACACAGGGTCCCTTTCTGATTAGACCCAAACGTCTAGTTTGCCGTTTAGCTGCTGACTTTCCTTGAACTTTCACTCGAGAACTTTTCTCAATCCCTGAAATGGTGTTTTGTAAAATTGATGATGAAATTAGTGATGCTGCAATCATTTCCCAATGCCCTCACCTTGTGACACTACTTGCAAATTTTGCAAGTCCTTGTCGTAGACCAAATTATTGCCTTTTCCCTTGGCTTGCTAGTTTTTCTTTTAAATACAATTTGCTCATATTTGGGCAGCATAGCTTTGTGAAACAATAACAACATAATGGTAAGATTCCCCAGAAAACTGATGGACACTAATTGTGAATTATCAAAACATCCCTAAGGACTTATTCAATTTGGTCCAAGGATTCTTTGTCAAGGTAAGCTTTCTTTCTAAAGCCTTTTGAGACAAACCCGTGATGAAGGGCTGAATAAATAAATTACCTTGAATTAGACAGACAATTAAGGTGTTGGAGCGCTTTTGCCTTTGTTTCAAAATGACTCCTCGGTGCTCTGCCACAAGAGATGAGCATATAACTGCATCAACTGGGGGCTCTGCTTAAGATGTGAAGAGGAGGAATATTTCCACAGCGGAGGAGTCGATCAGACCGGTGAGGTGATATTATTAAAAGCAGCTGGGCGCAGGACCTGGAATCACATGTTGAGTGATCCTGTGTGTGGCAGTAATAAAGTATGAATTAGATGCACTTTTAAATGGCCTTGGATGATGCCTTCAAGGGATGTCTTCATATTATGCTGCCTCGGGCACAGAAAATGCCCAGACTGCCACTGACCAAAGAATCCTCCCATTGAAAACATTACCTACATCCGCAGACACAGCTCCAATCTGTGTAATGAGCAACTGATCAATCCATTCAGGCTCTCGCACATTCTGTTCTGGCCTCATCGGGCTGCTCTGTGATGTGTGGAATATCAACCAAGTATGTCAACAGGCAGGACTTTAATGAGGTCCAAAAAGCCAGACTGAATGGAGGTATTACAACAATTTCTTTGACCTATTATTTTGCATTCTGCTGGTATTTTATTTGCCTTTTTAGATGTGACAGTGTCTACTTGGTGATGTGATTTGAGACCAGGGACTTGAATCTATTGACCTCACCCTGTCAAGACACTGATATTTTAACCGTGGAAAGAAAGGCTGGCAGTGACACGATGCTGTTTACAGCACTTAATAAAGTCTTGAGTTGATGGTCATTGTACAAACACACTCAGTCAGCTTTTATCATCCATTTGTCAAGCCTTTCTTGTAAGCCTGTACTTACTGGAAAAGAAGAGATAGGAGGAAACAGAGGGAGAGTGGGAAAAAAAAAAAATAGATGAGGCCAAACAAAAGAGAGAATCAGAGTTAAAATGAGTCAAAGAGGACGAACAAGACAAATACACAGTCTGATAATGTTAGGAAAACAGACAAAGGGAGGACGGGCAAGGCTGGTGGCCAAGCAGACCGACGGGGCATCTGGGGGTTTTTGGATCAGGACAGTTCTGACCGGAGCGGAGCAGCTCGGGAAGCCAGCTGTTGTCCACCACCTGCCACCTTCCACAAAGGACCCAAAGACTACAATGCTCTGCATGTCCCTCTTCGCCTCTCTGTGCCCTAACAAATGTAAGCTAATAATCCAATTACAGCACTAATTTGTGGATGCAGTCTTATTAAAGCGAGTAAACTCTCAACTTTGCATGATAAATATGAAACGGCGTGAGTGTGAAATTTACCTACACCATGGTGAGAGATAAAGGATACCACCTTCAAAGGACTTTTTGTTTTTTTATGTATACAATGCTGTTCATTGAACTGGTTTTAAAATTCCCTCAGTTAAAAAAAAATTCTCTCATTCAAGTTCAGCAGGCTGCAGATTCTCAACTAGAGGGAGCTGTTCATTCATTGTCAGACAAGTTGGACACAAGCCAACCCATGCCAGCAATGGTAATAGCATTAAAAGTTTACATATGCAGATGCATGGTAATGCTACCACCTACAGGCAAAGTAATAACTGCTGTGGGAAAAAAAAAACCCTTGGGCTACTTGCAGACATTGCAACTAACAGCTTCACAATTTTTTAGCTAGGGTATGCTTGAAACTAATTCATGCATTGATCGACCATATCTAAAGGTATATGTGTTCATAGCTGTTCCAAATGGCCACACTCGAAAGCAGGACAGAAGCCTGTCATCATAGAGAAATGTGATAATCTTTAAAATGGAGAAAAAATGATGCTCAAATTTGGACAGTCTCTCCTCAGTGGTATTCACAGCATTTCCACATGAGAAGTGACTATTTGAAGGATGTCCTAAACCCATTCAGTGTTGCTCCTGCCCACAGCTTGGCATGCTTGTTGAATTGACTTTTGCAAAAATCATTGGATCAGCCCACCAGTTCAGACTAAGTTTGCAGCTAACAATTATTGTTGTTAACAAATAATCAGTTGATGTTTGATTACCACACCATTCATTTGGTCCATAGAATGTGAATACAAATGTGAAATAGTGTTGTAGCTTCAAAGAGACCAAGGTTACATCTTCATGATCATTGTCTTTCATGTTTTAACTCTCCAAAATATTCAGTTTATTAACATGCAACCAAAACGGAACACAAAATATATATAGTTTTTGCAATTTGGCTTAAAAATAACTCAATAGAATAATCGATTATCAAAATATTAATTCTAAACTGGGTAGCTGCATGAGACCACTCTAAATTATACATTAAATAAAGGCATGTAGTATGCAGCAACCCATTCTCCAGATTCCCTGCAGTCTTAGTACCTGTTCAAAAGCTCCACCTATTGTTTCACATGCATCCCTTAAGCATTAAAACAGCCTTAACTTTCAGACTAAATCTGGCCGGGTCCATTGTGAAGCCAGTGCCCAGCAGATTCCAGCCTGTCAGAATAAGTTCCCTGTGTGCTCCAGTCTGAATCAAGGCAGGAATATAGTCAGTAAACCATGTAGCCACCATCTGGTCCCCGGGCCATGGGGTTTACATTCCCATCCAAACACCCACACCTCACTTAGCGCACTGCCATCAGCTCAATTTGTCCCTTGTTTCCTTTAACTTCCTTCCTCTACATAATAATTTAGGGAAGAAAATTTATGTTTTTTACCCACTGGTCATAGCGAATGGTGGTCACAAATTCATTGGCCATTTGCAGACGTTTGGCTTTTGGAAGAGTTGGCTGGTGTTACTCTCCTTCTGTGGGTTGACTACTAATCTCACAAATGTCTCCTCAGTAAGCTCTCACAACTTTCTTTATTCAAAAATGTCAACATGGAACCAGTTAAATCATGAAAGAGGTCCAGTCCAGAAATAATTCTACATGGAACTCTATAAGGAACAGTGAGAGCTTGTCAAGCTGAAAGACAGGAAAAAAAAACACTGCGTTTTCCGAACAAACTCAGACCTTTTTAAAGCTCTAAGGGCAGGAAACATTTGCATGTTTTACACAGTGAGATATATTTACATATAATTAAGTTTGGCAAAAGCAGAACAATTTGCATACAATTGTGATAGAAGACATTTGTCTGTTTCTCATTATTATAGTTTTTCTAACTTTTTCTTAATCTCAGAAATGTTCTTGGTGCCATGTTAACTTATGTAATGCCTCCAAGGTCAAATTTATGAATGCAACTAATGTAATGATAATAAATCATAACAGCTTGCATAACAATAGCACTACTGTGTGCTCATTAATGCATCGGTTTGCCCACTCAAGATATAAAAAATGAGCGTAGCTAAAGTCACTTCTGTATAAAAGAATATAGAACCATATGTACAGAGTAGTAATAGGAACAACTGTCATTTACCTTATCAGCCATTTTTTAAGCAGCTTGTCCAATTGTGGATTTGCTGCTTTTTTTTGGTTTAAATGATTGTAAACTGGATATTGTTGTATTTTGGACTGTTTTGACAAAATTAAAATATTGGTAGATGTTACCTCGGGAAGCTCAAGGGAACTAATGGATATTTTCCACTTTTATAGATTTATAAATCAAATAATTGATAATGAAAATAAGTTCATTCCTTTTCTAGCCCAACACTGTTGTCATTGGAAAGTGTAGATTCACAACCTACACAGCTAAACTGAGGTGCACTGATTACATTATAATCTGGTTTTAGAGTTGCACAAGTGGTGTCAAAGTTTGCAATAGTCAACCAAAACACATGAAAATTCAGTATCTGTGCATGGATTGTTATGATCTATGATGGCTGACCCAAATGCAGACACAGACAAAGGGAATGAAGTATAATGAAGTGGAGTGGCGTTTGAGTGTGGTTGGTTGGAGGTAGAGCTGGTGAGGCAGGCTGGGGAAAGAAGGGTAATGATCCTTGATGCACAAAGAAACAAAGGTAAGCACAGGCAAGCGATTACACAAGGAATTAACTCACCATCGCTGAGCAGCCAAGAATAACAAGCTACTACAGTGGATGCAACAATGATCTGACGATGAGTGGACGGAGAGCCGGAGTACATATTCTGTTAAGTTGATGGAAGGCAGCTGTACAGGTTGGACAGGTGGAGTGAATGAAGCGTAATCAGCAGGGAGAGTACCTGGAGGGGAACCACACCCACAAAGCACATAGAGACAAACAGGGGAGAACGGGGGACACAAGGGAGGAGAAAAACACGGGGAAGCATAAGGAAAATAACTGGATGCACAGCCAGGTAGTGACGTGTAGGTTTCATCCTCCTCCTCCTCCTCCTCCTCCTCACCTATCCTCAATTTTCTTTTCCTCCTTTGCTCTCATTTAACTGTGAATACTGGTCACAGCACACCTCACAACAAGGTCAGAACTTGTCCCAGGCCCACTCAAACTACACGACCCATCCTAATCTGCTCCAGTGTGAATTACTGCTGATTTTTAAGTATTTTTCTCGGATCGTACAATTTTGTCAGGCACTATCAAACTGGGGCAGAAGTAGGCTTTAGGCTCAGCTAGCACCAAGCTGTCACTGCTATGATGGCCGACAGCTCATTTCCTGTGATGACTGACCCATTTAACAATCCACCAGTCGCGGTAATCAATCCAGTAATTAACTTTGCTGTGCAGGCCTCAACCAGGTCAGTGTTCCTGGTATATTATTTCATTCATGGCAGCCAACAATGGCTTCATTGTCAGCACCATGGTAATCCCCTGTGCACAATGTTGTCTTATTTAAATACTTCTTACCTGCAGTCATTCTGTCTCTAAGATAGCATTGTCACATGAGGAGCTGTATTACTTTGTGCTCCTCTGTTCTTCAGCTTCATTGAGGAGCAATGCTGATATGAAAAGAGCTCATCACCATCTGAATGTGCCTGACAGTTTTTGTTTAAACGTGATGCCAGTGGTAAGACCTTATTATAAAAGCACGTATTTGTTTCCAAGAGTTGGTAGAAAGTGATGTAATATATTGACTTAACGAAGTCAATATGTTACATCATCTACTTTTTTCTTAGCTCTGTGTTGTCAAGTTGTTTTTAAAACATTAAGAGAGCAGATTTAATGGCAAACTGAAAATAACAAATCACCAGATTTACATTATACCTTTTATAAACAATAAACCTGTTGTAACTGGTACTGCTACATGGGCCTATGTATGTTTGTGTGTGAACTATGAAAGCAATGGAGCTGTGCACAGGTGGGGAGGATAAGCACATTTGGTTTCTTTTTCATTTTACAGTCTTTTGTGGTTACGTTTGCAATGCAAAAACTTTCATGACATATATTTGACTTTAGTTCATCAGTTTAATACGTTCTTTGGATGTCTGTCAACCCAGTCCCTATAATTCTTTCCAGATAATTTTACCATTTATATAAACCACAGGAATTACCATCAGCCAAAGGTTAAATGTCACAACACCTGCCCTCAGACACGCAGAGTTACTTCTATCTCAGTTTTTTGCATCCAATCTTTCTGCCACACATCACCTTACTTTAGAAAAGACTGCACTCATTGTGAGCTTTATTCAGACTGTGTAAAGTTATGTGGCATCTATGCAGATTAAGATATGCTTGCTTTAGCCTTCCTATTCAGATTTGGCCTATTCACTGTATGCACTGAGGATTTGGGATGGGCCTTTACTTGCAGAAGTTTATTCAAAACCTTTTGATTATTTTTCCTTTTCAGCTATTTTTCTTTTCTCCAGAGCAATTCCTTCAAATATGGTGTAGTTTTAATTCAATTTTGTATAGAATGCTGCACACAGATTAAACTGGCATGGTGCCTTTGAGGCTTTGACTGGATAAAGAAGGTATAGAAAATATAGTCCTTTTTGATTCTTGTATTCTTGTGCATGTACCATATAAGATTTGAAATGGTTGTTGGTATTCTACATTTTATCTAAGAAATCACAGAAAAAACACAAAAATATCTTTCAAAGAAATATGTATAGTAAGTTTCTCAACAGTAAACCAACTGAGATATACCATGACTTCTTTCCAATTGTATATTATGTTCTACGTGAGTGTAGCATGAAAGGAGTGAAACTTTCATTTGGCTGTGCAACCCTGTCTTACAATGACAAACTACCTTGATACCTTAAGTCCTTTATCATTAAGTAGGCAAGATTAACTCCTATTCAGTGCCAGCAAATTGATACTTGACAGTTTTTTATCCTCAACCTTGAGATGATGCTGGTAATTCTGTAATTCTTTTTTTTCCTATCAAGAAAAGCTGTCAAACACAATCAAATCAGCATAAAAAGCGCATCTGCTGGAGACTATTTAACTGACATTCGCGTGAAACCACAGTGCCCAGCTTTTTTTTTTTTTTTAAACTGTACCTTTATAATTATTTACATCCTCAATAGGACCCAATGGGCTTGAGCCACAGGCATGCTAGGGAAGTCACAAACTATCTACAATGCATTGGTGGTTTGGTCTTTTAACGGGACTTAGTAACAAATAGGAAAACATAGAAAAACACAGTCTTAAACTTTAGATACAAAAAGTACGTAGTTGTAGTGTGTTTCCTTACCTGGAGTGACATGAGAGGGGGATATCAACTCTGACAGTTCATTAATCTTCTTCTGGAAAGGGCTGTGTTGGTTTTAATGTTAAAAATCAGAAAATCAGACCTACAGTGCCACAGAACAAACTAATCTGGGCTAATCTTGATCTGGTTTCAAATTGGGTTTGATACATTTCCAATTATTTTCACTGGGTCTCATTTAGATTTCAAACATGCAGTGTCTACCGTTACTGAGTCGGTTATCCCGGAGAAGCTGAAATGAAATGAAAAATGAACGATCTCCGATCTATCCAAGCACAAAGTTGGATGCACTAGGTGTCTGTCAAACTCGGAACATATAAATGATTGCTTGGCACTCTTCATGCACCCAGGCAGTGTGGTCTGTTTTGGTAAATGCTTAAAAATTCCACTCACTTGTGTGTTGAATGAAGCGTAGTGTATGAGTGTGTGGGTCAGGAGAGCACGAGGTGAGAGGAAATCCACATGCGAAACTGCTTTTACTGATGAATTTATTGAGCTGGATGTTTGTTTTTTTACATTTAGCTGATTTTAGTGAGTCAAATGCTGCTTCATGTTTTTGTGACTCAACAAATCAATTCAAATTTGATGTTTTTAATTAGTTATTCCACACATTTTCTATTTGCCATCAGGAAACACTTGAGAGCCCTACTTACACGTCTGGGGGCATGTGAGTTGCTGATGAGCATCTTGTTAAATGGTGGTTGGTGGGATAGACACCAGGCACTCTGGCTTGGATTTGTCAGGGAGAAAATCAGCAAGGCAGCACATAAGGAGGTAAAGCAAAGCCAAAATTCAGAGTTGCTCATAATTATAAGTAAAGTCATGATTTCATGATTACACTGGTTTTCCAAATTGTGAGATGAGTTTTACTCATGAGGGTTGGCAAGTTTGAGACACTCAGACTATAAATGTTTTCAGAATTATGAGGTGGCAAGAGTCAGAGTCTACAGCTTATCAGTTTGATCTAATGCGAACATCAGCATGATAACGTGCTAACAATGAGCATTTGATAATCCGCTCTTATTGCACCGATTATTGCAATCTTATTCCACTTAAAAGCAACTAGACTAACTTGCTTATGGCTCTCCACATTGTTTTACATAACAGTTCATAGTGTGAAAAACATACCGCCAGGTGATAAATTGGGGCAGATGAGGTTTCATACTTTTGTAAGTCGCTTTTCTTTCTTACATGGTAGAGTGTTCTGCAGTGCACTAAATGGATGTCGACATGCACAAGTGGCTATGAAGAAAGCTGAGGGGTCACAGCAGAAGAGAATTTTACTGAGCCAAGGGCTGTTAATCAGTAGTTTAAACCTGGGTATGTCAATACTGTGCAAACCAGTACTTTAAAGCTACCCCCCATTACTCACTCTCACACACACAGACAGTCATTCACAGTTTTTCACTAAAATGAACCAAAGCGAGTGCACAGCTTTCTTAAAAAACATCATGCGGCATGTCGTTTCAGAACAATTTCCCTTTCACTCCACAGAATTAAAGCCTCACTGTCTCATTTTCAAGCAACACAGTAAGTGAGGACTGTGAGATTCATCACAGCAGCCATTAGTGGCTTAAACCTATTTTTCAGCTCCACACTGACAGTGTTGTTTTTAGCCAAGTAGCAACTGGACTTGCCAGGATTGGAGACTAAATAATTAAAAGCTCTCTCAAATGGCGTGCAGAAATTGCGGAGTATTGGAGTTAAGCAGTAATGCAACCAGTACAAACCTTTGGCTCTGTTTACAATGGTAAATTGTGAAAACTGCTTCAAATCAACCAGGAGAATAAAGAGTAGGTGGGATTCTGGTAAATGGTTGATATCTTATTTTGGACTAAAACACTTCATACATGGAGGTCACCAAGTAAGAGACGAGTGCCTGGACAAGCAGACTGGACTACACTGTGTGACATGTTTTGCATTGTAAGTAGAAAATTAAATCTTTGAAAAATAAGCAGCAGTGTCAAAACTCTCTTGTCGCCATCTTGTTGCTACTTTAGCAGCAAGGGATTAGAAAATGAATCGCAAAAACACAAAGCTGATCATATCACTGTAGTCGGCCTCCTGCTCAGACAAGATATCACCAGTGTGTGATGTTCAGTGCAATTCAGGACTCAATTTATGGTTATTTTGTAATTTTTCTCTTCATATTCACTTTATTTTGCACTACTTATATCGTCTACTCCCTCTAAGTGATCCCTTATGTCCCAGAAGGTGTTAGAGAGTGCATGTCTCCATCAAGCTACGTGTGTAGAAACTATTAAATACATGGAAAACAGTACCAGGAATGCTTCCTTTCCTGAGATACACACTTGTCCCATAAAATATACAAACTTGTATTGCATTCTGGTCCATTGATGCTGCGTTTGGTGGGAGAAAAAAAGCACAGATTCTATGTTGAATTTGCCCCTATATGGTTGTTTAATGTTGGAATTAAAAGGGTTTCCCTTAAAGTACCCTTTGCTTTGTGATTCTTAAGCTCGCTGTTGATACTTTAGATTTTGTTTTTCAGTAACTAACTTTATAAAGCAATTAAACTATACTTTCGTGAACAGTCTTGACATGCATTGCCGTCTGAATTTGGCTAATTAACAGAAGTAAGAATACATCACAAAAAAAACAAGTGTAAAAAAAAAAAGGGGGGGGAAGAAACATTACAAATTCCAAAACAAGCCCCTAAGCCTGTGATGTTAGTTACATAGAGAAAATTACAGTCCTGTGAGTCTCTACTGCCAGTAGTTTATCTCATCAGTGAGTTTGTTTTTGAAAGATGAAATAACATTAAGCTTTTAAAAAAAGTATTGGCTCTAATGGGAGGGATTTTTTTTTTTTTCAGGGACTTCTTCGCTTCGCTAACACAAATTATCAAAAAACACTTGCAATTAAGGTTTCCACAACTCTCAATTACATGCCAAAAAAAATGCATTAAGAGAAATGCAATATCATGTAAAAGAGAACAGGGTAATCCATACAGGCTGTGGTTCTTCACTCCTTACATTCAAGCACAACTTCTTGATCTCTACATTTAAAGAGTAACTTACCATCTACTAATAATGTTGTATTTACTGACATTAAATGGTTTTACCTTTCACCTTGCTGCAGGGATATACAGCTGTACTTAAGTGAGTGAAACAGCCTTGAAACGTTCAAGCAAAGGTGGTAATGAAACACAGCTTTTCAACCTGGTGTTAAGTTACTCTCTAAGGTTTTCATTCAGACCATTCAACTTGCTTTCATTTGTAGTCTGTAGAGTTTCACAAACACCTTAATTATACATATGGCAAAATGGTCACCATAGCGATCTGTACTTAGTAGAAAGGTTTCATGTACTGCATGGCTTAACAGAATGAAACCGTATTTTATATATATTAGGTTTCTTTTACCCAGAATGGTATTCTATATTGCAGTATGGCTGCTATTGAAGTCACCGCTGCCCCGTGTCACAGACTAAAAAACAACAGATAGTGAGATTTCATGAATTCAAGAGGCTGCCAGCTGCTAAGCCCTCCTCTTAGGTAATAAGATTCTGGACCCACTGCCCCCGCTGTCTAAACAGCCATGGGCTAGAGAGTATGTAGGCAGAGTATGTAAGTGTGTGGATGTGGGGGCGTGTGTGTGGTGAAGGGTTTGGAGGTGGTTGTCATCAAAACGAAACAGTACTGCTGCAGTTGTGGCGGATTTTGCTGTCGCCTCTAGTCAGCGGAAGCTGCAACTCATTCCACTGTCTAACTGAAGCAATCACTGCCCCGGGACTTTCCAGGGCTCCTGGGCACCCACTTAACATGAACCTAATCCTCACAGGACATGCCCGCTGTACACTCCCTCTACTGCTGCTGTGCACTAGCTAAAGAAGGCGAGGACGTTTCCAAAGGGATTAAATGCAGACAACACTACTAATATGGTCATCTGTTCTCATCTGTAACTCTCTGATTTATTTCTGCATAGAAAATAGTGTTGATTCCCGTACACAAACGATACAATAAATGCTCCATGTACGGCTGTGCCTGGTATTAAAGAGCAAAACTCTGTCGTACTAGTCGAAGAGTACAACACCCACACCCCTGACTGCATGCCTGCAACCTCCATGCTGTTAGTACATGTGAGCAATTATACTGTATGTAATGTCTTCACATACATCACCACTCTATTATCATTCTGTTACTGTGCTTTTCAACTCAGTTTGTGTGACTCTGCTTTTACTTAGAGCTCAGATGACCATTATCTAATTAACAACATATTCAAATGTGCTCATTGGTTAGATATTTGATTAAATAATTGAGAATAATACAGTTATGACTGTTTCTGTTAAAAAAAAATAATCCAATGCATTATTTTCTATATACTTTTCAATATTCAAAATGGTAAAAAATTGTTTTGAAAAAAGTCTATCACTAGTTTATTACCTGTTCTGTGAGACCACAAGTCCATTATCCAATATTTCAAATACAGAAAAGCCACAAATCCATATGTTTAAGAAGATGGAATGAGCAATTTGTGTTTTTTTCTCAACACATAACTTAAACAATTGAATTGAATATCAAAGTTGTTTTTGTCAACCGTATTATGAGTTAATGGACTGCTTATTTCAGCATTGTTCTTTTTTTAGTAGAGTGTCAAACATGTGAGTCAAGTTTTACATACAATAGGCCTGCTAGATGATTCAACAAATCAACAAATTAGTTGAGCAAATACATGACGGCATTATATTGGACAGAAAAAAGTACTTGATGAAGACTTTAGAACCTTTCTGGATCATCTTCCTAAATGACTCAGGAAAATATTGGTCAAATTTGCATGCAGGTATAAAAACGCCTCCCTCTGGCTTCTTTTTTAAAAAGCCATTTATATAAGCTACCCTTTTTCCAGCAGCAGCACTATTCATCTCCCACACATATCCAAAGATTAACAATAACAAAAACTGACCCTTACATAATTAAGTGAAGCTTTTTGTCCCTGGCACCTGTGTTTCTGATGGAAAAAGGTTACCTTGGCAAGATTCACGATCCCATTTGCTCTTCTGAAAGTTTGACAAATGAGACCCACTGAACGAGTGCAAACACACACACATGTATCTATTGTGCATGCGTGTGTATTTAGTACCCATTGATCCCCAATAATCCACTAAGAATTAAGCCATCAACATGCTTTGTGCAGTTGTGTCACTGTTCTGGCTCACAGATCTGTTTATGATAATCTGTTGGCAGTGTTTGGGCACTGCACCACTGCTGCCAGTTCCCCAGATGTGCCAGTAATAAGACATGTCAAACTGATGCCAGCCAATCAGAAGCCAAACACACAGGGACATGGTGTCTCCCTCATGAATGTATTCATACCTAAATACCAGTTGGCAGCCACTGCTATGGCCATCATCAGACATACTAAAATCACTCGTTTGGTTGTTCTACCGTAAAAACTCCCTTGTCAGATCTGGGTTCCAGTTGGCAGACAATTTTGTAGTTTATGAGATGAAAGATTTCACTTATTGTTTCCGGAGCTGATAGCTGTTGAGGAAACCCTGAGTGATGCACTGCAGTTAATATTTAATGAGTAATTTCTGAAATATTGTGCATGTATATAATCAGATTGTTTTGGTGCTTTGCTTGAGTCAATTAAAGCTGCTTTGAAAATATTCAAAAGGACCAATTAGACTCACTGTACCACTAAATTTTGTCAAAATCTGATAAATGTTTTGATGTACTGTGCATGATTGGATGGGTGGAGGTGTGTGTGCAGGTGGTCTGGGGCAGAGCCATGGTCCATCCCTCAAATGAATCATAAAAAATACTCAGTAGTATGTATATATGTGTGTGTATGTATATATCTCAATATATCATCTAGTTGTTTGGGATATAACGTACTTAGAAGACTGGTGTAACCACTGTCTACGTTTTATCTGCTTTTGTAAAGGCCATGCTTATTGCAGTAGTCAACAGGACTGGAGAAAGGAAACTAGAGTATTTAACTTAAGACGATTATCTCATCAAAGTGAGATGCTCTTTACATGCATGTTTAGCTTATTTTAATGACCCTGTTGCCAGTTTGGGCTGACAATTCCCCAAAGGCAAAGATAACTTACTAGCACCATTCACTGGAAAGGAAATGTTGTGAGAATAATTTTTAGACTGTGAATCATTATTTTTGCTTTGCAAAGATGGAGGCTACTTTTGATTTTTCTTCTTTTTTTTGATACATATGGTGTTCTTGAGGTACTCTTATGTTTGCAGATGCCTTGAATTGCCTCATAATCCCAGTATCAAGGGAATGCCCAAAAGAGAAGTACTGCAGTTACCCATGCAATTTCAATGTGCACAAGCAAGACAGTTAGGAAATTTACAGCAAGTACTCTCAGTCCAATTTAAAATGTGGCGGTGTTGTACAGTCAATCATGCAGGTCTGATTTTTAAAAGGGAAAATTAAGATAAGAGCACTTAGATGTTAGTTATTAGTTAAATGCTTATCACTAAGTACCTGAGTAGTTGCCAAATGATAAGGGGAACATGCAACAAGTCAGCAGCAGATAAACTGGGAATATCTGGTGAGATAAATTTATGTACAAATGGTAATGGCATAAAATCTGAATCTTGGTTGACTTTACCTCCAATGTAAAATGTGATTTCATCAAAACAAAACCCACTGAGCCTTAGCAAGTTGGTAAATGAGGGAAAACACGCTTATCTCTTACACGCTTGCCAACTCTTCTTGTCAATAAAGTAAAAGAATCTAATGCTTTAAAACGACATGATTGACCTCGGCAGGAACCGGAGAATTTGAAGTCCTCTTTGAAAGCAAATAGCAAACAGAAAGGTAGTGGAGCAGTGACAAACTGGTCCTCAGCTGGACTGGAAAGGTAACGATCACAGTCATTTCAACTCTAAGGTGTTAATGTTGTGTTAACACACCTTTGGACATAAAAACATAATATTACAGCTGGCCTGGACGGTATGTTCAATCAAATTACACCACTTTTGTGGCTGTCTAATCAGTGTTGATGGTAAATGTGGTCAGTTGACACAATAAATACCTCAGTGTGTGCTGAGTCCTGCTTGTCGTGCCTACATGTACCAGAATGCATTGCACACACGTTCCTGATGCCCAACACACAAATCCTCTCCTTTCTGCTCTCTCGGTTGGCGTTGGTGGCAGACAGCTCAATTGAAAACAAGACACAACAAAAACTGCCCACACTGAAATTCATTGCAACAGAACAGGCTGATTAGTAATGAACAGCAAAGGTGAACCTAAGCTAGACATAGTTATCTACTCAGATAACAGCCAGCATACACAACTAAAGGCATTCAAGCTGCCCAGCACATAAGAGGCAGTCACTGTAACAGTCACTACTTAACAAATATTTGGTTTATAAAGATACAAGTAATGGAAAATTATAACCAAAATGCACAGAAACTGTAGCTAGCAGAATTAACGGCACTTTCGCGCAGTGTTACAAACTGGAGGTGACTTCTGAAATATGTCATGCTGGTGGCTGGAAGACCAAGAGATTTTAATAATTGGAAAACTCAGCTTCCTCTGTCTGCACTGAAGTAATTATTTCATCAATTGACGACATTCAACATCAACAACATCCAAATAAAAGAGTGGCAGATTTTCCCTTAAGCCACAAGAGGCTACATGTGTTTTAACCTGTCCTATCTGTTGGTTTTTTTTTTGTCCTGAATAAATCCAGTATTTAAGTAGATGCTCTACCTTTTTTCATTCCATTCTCTCACAGTTTAGACCCGAGGCTCAAAGCACTCAAGCAGCACTACTTCTAACAGAAGACGGGAAGTTGGTACCTTTTTTTTCTGGACAGTTTTCTGTTTTGTTGATTGTTATGAATGTTCTTTTTCTTGGCAGGTGCAGTATAATGGCTGTTATGCCAGTTAAAAGTGGAATCATACTTGCGGTTTTTGTGTTTAATTTGGATGATTTCTCAGTCTCAAATGGTTATCTTCCAGTGATTAGCGTATAAAGAACCATTCTTGCTTCCTGAAGAGCTCCTGGCATTGCATTTATTTTCATGAAAACAACAGCGCTTTGACTACAATTTGAATCCAAATTACTGTAAAATCTTTTATATACTTACGAATGACAGAGAAAAAAGAAAACAGAATGCAGGCTATAATAACACGGCAATTTGATTTTTCAACCAGGTGATAACTTACAGAGCTCTATACCTACACTTGACAGGAATGCCCCCACATGACTGTGTGCAAACCGAATAATGCCAAGCCAGACACTGTGTGTGTAAACCTTGCAGTGCAACAATCATGTGCTGAAGTGGTTGGAAGGGGCATTTAGAGCGAGCAGACAGAAAAAAATTGCACTCGGGTCAGTGAAAATGCAGAGAAAACTGCTTCAAAGTAAGGAAAAGAAACACCCTCAAATAGTGTGGTGAGATAAGAGCATCCTTGATCTTTGATCGTACTACAGGTCAACTAGTACACCTTAGACATGGCCTGAACACAACCCGTGTGGAAAAGAGCATCCACCATCAACTAAGTGTCCTAATGGTCAGTCCTCACTCTCACTCTAAGATTGATGGTTATACGCTCAAAGTCACTTTGCAATCAGTAATCTTTAGTGGTTAGTTACAGGTTATTATTAGTTAAATGTACAAACGGCTGACCATATCATTGCTGTTGATGTTCTTGATGTTTTTGTTTTTGAATGCTTAGCTAAAGAGCAGAGTGGAACAAAATCAGCGTAAAATCTATTTAAAGAGAAAACGTTCTGCTGTTATTCTCTTGACATATTGTTGATGCGAAGGGAGTCTAAGTAGAGTTTGAAAGTAATGATTATATTTTTATTGGTCCATTGTTCTTATTTTTGTCAAGCATTTAAGTGTGTACAATAAGGAAGAACTTTTCAGTGATAAACCCTGTGCAGTCCCATTATAATTAATATATCCAAGTGAACAACCAAAGCAAAGAGTAAAACAATTGTTGGCAGCTCTACTGGCTACTATGATGTCATATTTTAACAATAAATATATACATTAGTAACCTACTTTGAAACCGAGTCTATCTACAAAATTTACTGTGCTATTTAATTCTTATTGCACCTCCATATCTACGATGAGATAAGCACTCACTAATTGGCTGTTTCTGCTCGCCTGGATAAATGCCACAGATCAGCAGCCACTGCTGGCTCTACTGAAAATAATGAGCTAATAAAGATAAGGATCATGGGAAAATTGCAGATGGGGGACCACTCATATTCCCTGTGACTGTGGATGCACATTATATTCTCTCTTGTGAAGTAATCATAGGCATCAGGCCTTTCTATGCACGAACCAAAGGCGATGGCCGCATTTAAGAACCTTGAGGTTTGTAATACGATGTGTGAAGACCTTGGCTGCTGAAGCCCCGACTGCTGGATGAAAACTTATTGTTGAAACTCTTTTTCACTCTCAGGACTCTTTTTATTCTCAGCCTTTAATTCATTTCAAGGCCAAAAGACCTCATAGAATAGTTTGATAGCCGCTTCTTCCTCACTGCTGTCCTCTGTTTGTTATATTTATATAATAAAACTTCTGCATGTTACACAAACTTAAACATACACGTTATGATATTACAAAGAGATTTTTTGCTGTATATTAGATGTCTAACACTACAGACCCCATGTTTCCAGCACCCGTACTGCTTTCAGTCTGTGCAGCACAGACTTGCTTTTGAATGTGATATCATAGTAGAGCAAAGTCAATATATTGCAATATGTAAACCTTCAGTACCTCTCAACTGACAGGCAGCCAAACACCACTGTAAAACTTGTGACAGCTGGAAGAACAAAACTTGATTTGCTTCTGACTGATCTACCTCGGTATTTAAATGTGCTTTATTACAGAGTATGGATTCACCTTAAGATGATGAAATATCAGACATTAAACTCACACTATAACGTACACACACATCACAATAATTCCTAGACAGCATCATCATTCACAAATACACACTCCTGCACCATTTGCCAGATATCTGAGGTGCAGTGTGTTCAGGTTTTGTTGGGCCATCCAGATAAAGAATGCTAGTATACATTTCTACACAACGCTAGAAATACTAGAAAGTCCAAAAATAGAGAGCATCTCTTTTATGATCAATATTTCATGCCTTCTTGTTTATAACAAACAATTTTGAATTGCTAGTATTACAGTCCTGTGTAATACTAGAGAAATTAAATAATCCATTTTCTTCTTTTTCAGGTTTTTAACAAAAGTTAGAACAAAGTTAGCAAAGGTAACACACTGACACACATCAAAGTTGAACTGCCATTCCAGGTTTTGATCATCTGTACATCAGAAATTGATATCAAGATATTTTCTAAATGAAGATGAGACTCAATTTCCACTTCTGTCAAATCCTAGTTCACTAAAAGTGCCATAAAAAGTGTGTTGGTCACAATAAAATAACTATTGCTTCAGTTTTCCTTTATTAGCACTGCTGAAAGGGACAAAGCGTTAAAATTTCATTTACAGTATAGTGTGTAATATAGGTAAATAATGTACACTAAAACAGTATAAATTAAACCCACAGTTAACATGGCTTCCTTGAAAATGTTCCTCTGGGCTTTTGCTGACATCTTGAAAGAGCAGATATTTGGAAATGTCTTGATAGAAGTTAAATTACGGTGAGATCTGCATGCCCAGAGTTGTTAAATAATGCTACGGCACCCTTTAGTTTGCTCAGTGTTATCCTGATCTTTTCCGACAAGTCAGCATTTACCCTGTGATCAAACAGAGTAATACCAGTCATTGCTCGTCTGGATGCAAAGTGAGTTGATAGACCTGGCAGGATAACATGCTATCAGCCAGAACTCGATTGGCAGGCAACTCCAGTTGAGAGCAGGTGAATAGCTAACAATTGCCTCGCTGCAAGTAAAGAGAAACCCATGAGTCAAATTGTCTGTCTCTGAAGGAGCCTGATGCAGGAAGCTGAGCAGGTTCGGAATTTGGTATTAGGAGATACGGGTAAGTATCTAAAGTCTCCACAGAGCTCATCAGCACCAGTACAAGACCTTACCTGTGTAATCCCAGCCTGCTGCCTTTCAGAAAGGCGTGGGCTCAGTCGAGATGAGATGTACTCGTTCAAATCGCCTGGTTTAAGGGTGACGTTAAGTACTATTGTTGGTGCCATGGGAACTGGAGAAGCAAAGAGGTTCTGTAAGAGCAAAAAATTGAGCTAAAGGAGATCTGGGATTTTAGGAGTTGATATTGTGTACAAGCTTTTGGTTAAATTGGGAAATCCGAAACAGTACTCACTGGATATACTCTAAAAGTTTATGGAAGTATAGTTTTATCATAGAAGTTATGAATGAATTGCAGCAAAGAAATAGAATTGTTAATTTGTCAAAATCAATAAAATGTTGTTTTGAAATTTCAGAGAAAAGTGAAAAATGTGCATCACAACATCTTCAAAGTGCAGTCAAGACCCCAAAGGAAATTAAATTCACAACAATATAAAACAGATGAAAGCATTTATTCCTCACATTTGCTTAAATGTCCTGTGGCGGGATTTTAACTGGTTATGAAACGACCTCAATTTGATAAGCAAATGAGACCATCAGCGAGAAGATTGGCCATATTGGCTGTTTCATTTTTAAGTCCAAAAGCCCGCCACGGAATCTGATTCCATCAAAACAATTGACCCTGACCTGTTCCGACTCTATTCCCCCTCCTCCGGGGCGGGGTCGCATCGCCTTCTGTAGCGCTGTTCGGGCTGTTCTATCTTGGCATTAGCCAGGAGCAGCCTTGGGTCCAAGCTGGGTTAGCTTAGCTCTTATCCAGGCTCATGTATCTCCTCCTGGAGATCTTCTCCTGCTGCAGGTCTGGCAGGATGACCAGGAGGGTGCTGTGGGCAGTGACCATCTCAAGATCTGTTGCTCTTAATCCAAACCCCAAGCTTCATTTTCCAATGTTTATTTCTCTTTTTCTGAGGAATTTAAATGCACTCCTCACTGCAGGAAACACCTACTGCTTTTGTCCACTGGAGCTGCCAAAATCAATACAAAATGAGAGTTTCTTGCAGCTGCCTTAATCAATGATTTGAACAGTAGTGGATTAACAAAAGCTGTCCACACACTCATCGATTACATTACTAATTTGGTAAAATGAACTTTGAAAGTGCTGACTTTCATCTTTAATTCTGGAGTGTTGTCATCCATATTTGGTGACCAGTGAAGAAAAGAAGCTGAGAGTCAGCATTTCAACCTCATTCATTGTTTCATTTCAAATCCAATGTGTGGAGCCAAAGTAATAGAAAATGTGTCACTGTCCAAATACTTACAGTAGACTGCAGTATGGATGTAATTGGTTAGATCTGTCCGAGATCTTAATCACTTTAATGAGGCTTTGTAGCAGGTAACATAATATTGATTCACCTTACAACTGATGCTAGAATGGTCTGCTTCTTCCCAGCTCTGTAAGAAAATGCCTTTAGACTGTAAAAACCATATTACATGATGTTACTTTAGGACATTATGTTACTATGCATTATGTTTTAGTATAGGAGGGATTTATTTACGTAGAGGAAGCACAAACACTGCATTTGGTTTTGTTCAATTCAGTTTTGATCTCCCCTAGATTGCGTTTTTTTTCGAGCAAGATTACCCACAATTCTCTGTTTTCTGATTCTTAAATTCTGAAAGTATTTGATTACTTTTTGAATGATTATTACATAACCAAATATCTTTTTGTTTGGGACTGTTGGTCAGATAACACATCAGGTTCTGGGACATTACACTGGGCACTTTTACCTTTTTTTATTTTGAAGATTAATCAGAAGATTAATCGATATCCAAAATATGGAAGTTGTACCCTCATTTTTTTAGCATCTCGATGGAGAAATGAAGGAAGTATTCCTGCAGTCTTCCCTTTTAGTATTTAGTAACGTTGTTCATGGGTTGAGTACCTGCCATATGCTGCTGGACCATTTGGAAAATAAAATTGATTTGAGGTGATGACCTTCTTTATCATTAATTTATAAGCTTTAGACAGAGCTTTAATCACAGCGAAACACAATATTCAGCAGCCTCTAGACAGATCAAATCACCCCAGCATGCACCCCTGTAGGAACATCCATCCTTCCATCCATCCATCCATCCATCCATTCATTGTCTATACCATTTATCCTTAAGGGTTGCAGGAGGGGGGGGGGCTGGAGCCAATCTCAGCTGCACTGGTCGCCAGCAATTCACAGGGCTCTATAAATATAAGATGTCATTTTTACAATTATCATGACACAGCCTCAAATAGGCTAATTTGCAATATTTCATTCTTTTAAATTGGCCCATTTAATGATTTTTTTATTTTATTTTCATGCAATAATGCCAACTATGCTGGCTTGCATGATTTGTTTTATTAACTTTAATTTGAATCATCATATGCAATTATTTCAAAACCTTAAACCATTATTTAGGTTTCATTATCCAGCAACACTGAAAGTTTATTATTTGTTATTATTATTTTTTTTATTAACTGATCAAAATGGTTGGTTATTCGACTAATTGTCTAATCTATACACTGTGTTATCACCCACATGGACACAGTGAATAGAGTAAGCAAGATCTTGACAATTTCTAAAGAGATATTAGACATTTTTTTTCCTAACAATATGAAAAGTTGAGTTGTATTTTTCCACTGTTTTCTAATTTGGTCGAGAAAATAATTGAGGCTAAAAAACTTTTGACAGACGGGACATCTGCAAAATACATCTTATTTTAAAGTCGAGTTTTATTCAACAATACACCAGCATCCATAATAGACACTCATCTTCAGGGAAAGTCCTTAAGCCACTGAGAATTAGTTTGCTCAATTCATCCTCTAAGTAATCTAGAGTGTGTGGAGTCAGTTGGTAAACTCTGATATACATAGAAATATGGATCAAGCTTTGCTGCAGCACATCTCATGGCATCATTGTAAGGTCCAACCAGGGCTGGGCAATGAAACAATCTAGATATGGGATAGTGATAAAATAGGTTTAACATGTTTTACTTAATACTGTCTTTTCACAGTCTTTGTCACTCTAGTTTCTCTTTCTTATTAAACCTATACTTATAGTGACCACACCAAGAGTGTAAATAACAAGTTACAAGGCGAGCTACCTCGTACTGTTTTGTTAATGCAGATAAAGCGTATTTTCAAAGTTAAATGTGTTCATTTAGATGTTATGCAATAAATTCCTTATAAAATATCCTCTAAACCAAGACATATTTATAGTAATAACCTGTCCAATAAACTTCTAAAAATTAACTAAGGAACCATCTGGTTTCTTCAGGTTTCATTACCTGCACACTCAGTCCTGCTGTATTCTGCAGTCATACTTGGATGAGTAAACAGTTACATTTTGTAGGGAAATTAGGAATCTCCAAGCCACTGTGAACCGTTAACAAAAAAGTGACGCTTCCTGCCTTACTAAGACTCTAAACCTCATTAAGAGCAAAAGCACAATGTGTCTTCGTTGCAATTTTGTCCTTTATCGCTTCCCATGTCCTTTTTTAAACTTGCCACATTTCAAAGCAGCTGGGTTACACCCAAGGATTGGCCTGCCGCTATTCATTCTCATTCTCTTTTTTAGCACTTCTTTCCACTCTGGTTGTTCCTACATTGGGGTAATTACCATCCAGCACTCTCCTGAAGGCTCTGGCTGTAAAATTCAATCAGCAACCAAGCAAGATTTAACTCCCTAACTCCCATATGTTGAAGCAGTAAAGCCCTGGCCATTGATTTAGCAGTAACATCCTCTTTCACTTTTGGCTGTGTTCAAACTGTTCTGGCACTGGCTCTATGTGATTCCAAAAAATATCAAGAATAGATGGACTTTGTTAAAGGAGGACTGTGGGGAGATCAAAAGTATGCACTTCTCTAAACAGAGATTATTGCGGATAGTATTTCAGTTGTTGCTGTTCAGCTGAACTGCATTAAGCATGAGATTAAATTGAAATATTTGGACGACACTCACTAGTGTTGAAATAATAGTGCTTGTTGTGCATGCTCCACTCAGTTGCTTTTAAGCTTACCTAACATTGGGGACAAGGTTTGAATGTGTTAAACAGTTGCTAACAGCAACACCAGGCCAATTTACAGACTAAATAACCCACACACATCAGTTTAAATAGACATGAGTCTAATTTACAAAGCCCCTGCAAAGGCTGATGGCAATGCTCTTGTCCCCGCACACCATGTTTTGTTGCTTGATGTGAAACCTCAGCTATGCCTTTGCTAATGTCACATCTCTTCTCATTCGTTTTCCTGTCTCCCTTCGCTCTGAACACAAAGGGCAATAAAACACTTGCAGAGAGGGTGCTGTGTCCTCTAAAAGGTCTTTTATCAATCAGTCATAACTAGCTGCCATGGGCCTATTAGGGTTAGCGTATACAGTAAGCCTCTACTTTGACCACCACTGTACCTTCAGCTGCAGTTACATGTGAGGAGCTTGATCAATGGAAGCTGTTCAGTCCCCTCTCTAAATTGTCTCCTCTCCAATGATTATTTCTAGGTAAATATAGACTGTTGACCTTTGCAAAACGTCCAGCGCTCGTGTTTTTTTTTGGTTTTGTTTTTTTTCTGGAAAAGATTGCTACGGGTTGCATGGTTGCAAACAAACTACGTAAACATCTTGCAGAAATGAAGCAACATTATCTTTCATTTTCATTTTTCTGTCCACCTGATGAATGTAAATGTAACTTACACTTTCCCTTTAGCTTTAGTTTGGTCTCAACCAACCCTTGATAAAAGTATTTGACTATTTAACTACTAGATTGAGTTTTGTTTGACCTTTTCACCAGCTAGTTAGAGCTTGTGTACAGGAGGCTTACAGCTGCTGAAAATGGAGCTGATATGATACAACTGAAAGAGGGTAAGACTGCAGAGATGGGTGATAATGATCTGTCACTATAAGGGTCCATTTGACATATATGCGTCATTTTAATCAATATTATATAACTAAGTAGATAGATGAATGAAAGCATATTAGTAGAATTTTAACACCAAATGCCAAATGGTGGTGTTGTCAGGCAACAGCATTATTTTTGCCAAAAACATCTGCAACTGAAGATTTTTTTGTTTTTTCCCCCCAAAATTTTTGGTTTCAAAATTAGTTTATTTCGACCATAATATTTTCCCTCTCTTGAATTAAAATGTTGGCCCTCGGGTGGACGATCTTGGCTTTCGTTATCACACAGATGTTTGATGCTTCCAGCCAAATGCCTTTCTCACAGCTGACACAGGTGTAACTGATAACATTAATTATTGCTGCAGCTCATTTTCTGTAGGTGTGCCTGTGTCACGGCCTTGGTGTTGTGTGCGCTGGCTGACTGGCATGTTTCCTAAATGGAGCAGAGCCATCATTAATGTTAGAACTTAACACCTGTGCTTTTCCTGCTCAAGTCAAAATGTCTGATGTGGAAAAAAAGTGTTTTGCTGTGAAACACAACCAAATGTGACAATGATGCATACTTTCTATACATCTGAGATTAGTGCCGACAAACAAACCTCTTTTTTTCTGCCTGCAAAGATTCATCGGCCTCCACCAATCCCCACCAGTAGGCCTATATTTCATACTAATGGACATTTGATACTACTATCAGAATCATCTTTAGTATTTAACATGATCATATGGGATCACACTGGCAAGCTCTTTTTCTAAACTGTAATAATGTTAAGCACCATAATTATACCCCTCAAAGGCACTGACTCCTGCTTTGAACTGTGTCCCACTTTAACAAACATTCACTTAACCCAGTGGAGGATTTCAGGTCAGCAGACATTAATAGCTCAATAGAGCACACACCATAGATTTTAATTGAGTCATTTTTCTTTTTTTCTTTTTTCTGTCAAAATATGGATACAAGGACAGGCATTCCCAGAGTCCCTGGGCTTGATGTCAGACACCTGAATCAGTTGATCTAAAGTTGAACCAGATACCGTGTTAGGATGGATGGATGGATGTTTTTGGGGCAACAGATTAGCGGGTGAATTTGTATAACCAGAGATTCAACCGGTATCTCATGTAGAAGCTTCAGTGCTTCAAACTGTTTTTTTTTTTTAGAGATTATGTCCCCCTTTTAGATGCAAGGAGAAAACACAATCTTCTCTTTCCTAAAGTTCCCTTCCAAAAAAAAACTCCCTTACTTTAAAGGCGCTTAGGAAAGAATGTCAGATGATGCAAGTGAAGACCAAGGCAATGAAATTATCCATTACATTGCTCATTCCAACAGCATCCAAAAACCTGAGCTCATGATGACATTACTTTGATCTTTAATTAGCAAATCTGATCTGGACAGTGCCATGAATCTTAATTCACAATATCTTGAAACTCTCTACTCTTCCGCCAACAGAGACACAGGCACACCTTCACGAATGGGAAAACTCCTGATGTTCGATTCTATTCTAGTTTATTTTACACAAAAGCAATTAGTGACAGTTCAGCTGAGATGTGTTTTCACAGATGAACATTTTATAAACAACTGGATTTGACACATAAGAAACGTGTCAAAATAACAGGATTACATGAATAACACAATTATATTTTGCATTCACTTGGCACATACCAAGCAGCGTCTCCCTCCATGATTCATTTTAATGAAGAGAAGTCCCAGAAGTCATCTGTACTTACTGGGTAAAATATGTATATCACCTCTGCTAATGGCTGTCAGAATATGGGTCTGCATACATTAAATCCGTATATAGTGTATGTGAGCGAGAGACAGTGACAGAACTCATTAAGATTAAGTTTACATGCTAATTGCTTTTCCTTTTGGACAGGTAAACATATGGATAAAAGGTTTAAATGCAGCAGCTCCTTCTGATTGATGTTAATCATTTCTACATAACTTTCATTCACTGCTGTGAATCAAATGAACACAGATTAGTTGGTAGTAATTAAGTGAGTTGAGTCATTTTTTTCCTAATCTTATATCCCAAGCCAGAGCTTTTTTTTAGATTGCGTGGAAATGCCACTGAAGCTGACTGTTGTTTTCAGCAAACTTGTTACCCTTTCAATCAACCATAATATAACTACAAGAACCGAGTTACTTTGCAAGTAGCTGACATTTCTGGCTTTCAAAACTCATTTTCTGACCCATTTAAATGCTTATTCTGCCCACTACACTTGCTAAAGCCTTTCAAGACAGACCTGTAAACACACAAATGCATTAAACATGAATGTGTTTGATAAAATATTAATTAGTTGAAGTATTTGTTTTAACACTCAATCCCTTGTGTGATGGTATCAGATTGTATGATGGTGAAGCTCAGTATAGTTTGCAGTGTAGTATTGGCCTTAAAACAAGACAATCACCCTGTTTTCCAACGGCTGTTTGTGTGGGGAAAAGAACAGATATCAAAGTCTGCCAGTCCATCTGGGAAAGAGTCCTCATTTTGAAAGCCTTTTCTCGTGTAGAAATGAATCATGAAGCAATCAGAAGAATTTAGTTGCTCAGTCAGCATTCAGTCTGTATTTTTGAGCTTGTCATGACATTTTGTGACACTGGTTACTCTTCTAGTCACTGATGGCAGTTTAAGCAGCACTCAAGTGCTTCTAATGTGTACTTTCTTATTCTTTGGTGTCACAAAGTAATTTAAAGTTTATTAGTATTATTAGTCTGCAAATCAACAGCACGGTATGAACAATGACAAACCAGGAGAGACATTTAGAAAAGCAATATGCCTAGAGGTATATTGGAGAAGTGTACGCTGTTTTGGATGCCAATGTCACACACTTTTTTAATGGACTCCATGAACTGCCAAAGTACGTGAAGTAGAATACAAGCATGGCCGACTGAATCTGCAAACAAATGTAAAGAAACTTGCTAGCCTTGCAAAATTGAAGGCAGAATGGACACTATTGTTGGCTGCAGTCTGTAATAACAGCATTCAAAGTTGGCCCTTCCCTCCTTGGGCCACGTGCCACGTGCAGCCTGAGGCTTAGAGGCCCCCTGGCAGTCCGAGGCTCAGTGGCACCGGTGCCACTGGCCTGGTCCATAATCCGGCCTTGGATCAGGCAGAGTTCCACCCTTACAAACTGCATGCTGCGATTGACAGGGGTCTACACACCCACTGCCCATAGGTTGACTCCCAGAAACTCTGATACGGACACCTCCACACACCTTTTAGTGGGTCACCAGGGGTGATTGAGAGGGATTAGTCTATACTTTAGGAAAATATATTAGGAAAATCCTACTCAAGGCTACAAACTATCCATAATACACTCTTGTAGGAACAGATGTTAGCACAGGTGCCATCTCTATTCAAATGGAATTGAGAAAAAAATATCTGAAGCAGAAAATACACAGTTGACTAGTACTATTATATAATGTGTGCAAAAATTTTTTGGAAACTATTTTCCAGAAAAACAGAACATCTTATTGTTGGGCCCCTTCAGTATTCTATCAGATAATCACAACATAGTCCATGCCATAAGGTGAACTTAAACCAAAACGACATATTTTATATCCATAGATAATCAAGGCTAATGACAGTTCATATTATTATTCTTGTCAGCCAAGGCTCTTGAGATGAGGTTTGACACTGTATGTGTTGTAAGCTAAAAGTAATTACACTGCATTATCTGTTTCACATCTTAATCTGTTATGGTGCATTATAGGAATCTATGTCACTTTTCACATTCATAATCGCTCTATCAAGGGGCCAATCTGAAGGTGAAAACAACACAAATCTAAAAGCGTTTGTAGCTGTAAACAAGCATTCATCCTCTAGTTTTTTAGCAACATCTTTCATTGTTTTTGTTTAATTACCATATACCATTTGTAATCTTATTGAAAATTCCCTTTCATGCATTTTTTTTTGTCACATTGCTGCATGCAGCAGTAAATGCACAGGTTTTGCTGGTGAATGTTTATTAAGAAATGTGAGCAAAGTATTCTGCCTTTTTAAAGATTTATATCCCATCAGATGTACAATTTTTTTTATTTTTTTTCAAATATTCAGGAAATATTTTTCTGGGTTTTTTTTCTGATAAAATGTACAATATACATTAGCACACTACATCTGTTCCTGCTAGAAAAAAGAGTACAGCTGTAAGGTTTATAACCCAAAATGATATCATATGCTGGCAGTGTAGTAAAATGTCATTAGTAACCCATACTCTACTATCAATTTGCACGCATAGCGTGGTTTTAGATTCAAGCTGATTGCCATATAATTCCCCTCTCCCCAGATCCAAATTAGCCAATGTGCATTAGCAGGTAATTGTCAGTTCAGCGGGACGTTGCTTTCCTAGGCTGAAGACCTCATAAAAATCTGGAAGCTGCTGTGCCAGGAACGAGATATTAGCCCCCTGCTCACTACAACAGGGTACAAATGTTCTTCAACAAAAAAGCTCACTATGGCCAACTCATCCTTAGAGGTGAAGATTTCCCAGGGTAAACGCAACACTCGGGGAGATCTGTTAATGATCTTCAGTTCTGACCTTATTGTGTCTGCTAGATATATGTCTCGCTCAAGGAGGGGAGTGAAACCTCATATCAGTTGTGGGAAGTCAACAAATAAACTGTAACTCTGTCCTCTTCACAAGGCCAGTGCTGTTTATTGATGCTGCTCCAAAAAGTGGCATTCAACCAAGACTGCCCTCAAGAAGAATTATATTTATGGGCCAATGCCATTGAATCAGCTTGGTCGGGGAACCTATAAGAGCTCTAAGAATATTTATTAGCATTCCCCATGTTTGCAGATTACAGTGAGAATGCAAATCGTGAGCACTGCCTAAGGTCGTGAGATAGAGCTCCTTTGGCTGGGAGCATTGTATATACATAAAGCTGATGAAGCATGGCGAGGAGGAAAAACAGGAAGTGAATTTGTTTTTTGAATGGCTTAAAAGAAAATTGATGGCCTATAGTTTTGCAACTAAATGTTAAGCTTAAATATAGATGGCAGCAGTCTTCTATTCCACCAGTGTTCCCAGAGGGGTTGTACACAGAGTTAAGAGCTGTGAGAAAGTTGAAAGTGGAGGCTTTTTTACAGTCACTGAGGACAGCTACAGTAACTAACGTCACCTAAAGGGCAGTGGAGGATGGCAAAAGTGTAACATCACATCTGAGCAGGGAGGGAATTTCCATGGAGGTAACACTGTCTATTCTTTAAGTCAGTTATAATGGAGTGATATATGTAGGTTTGAGCACTAAGGTTGAAATTAATGTTCTGACATTAGTCTATTGTCCTAAATCTACTCTGTAGCTATTTTCTGATTTATTAACCACCAATAAATAAATTTGAGAAAATTGGCAAACTAATCAATGATAAATATTGTTAGCTGCAGGGCTAGAAGAATATTTTCTTTTATTATTGATATTGGATGTGAATGGTAACTAGGCTGTGGTCGTGGCCTGAGACCGAATAAAAACACTGATGGAGAATTAAAAAGACATAAGTCATGATAATGACCATAGCTCGCTGGCTGGCTGGCTCTTATTTAAACCCACTCATACACTTACTGTAGTGGGCAGTAAGTGTATTACTGGGTTTAAATAAACAGGACTGATAACTGTAACCTGATTGATACCAGTATTAGTTCAATTATATTGTATGGCAAATTTTCTCCCATCAATTATTGTTGATTAATTTTGGTCAAAATATCAGCTGAACAATTTAAAATTGAAAAGTAAATTTGTCATTGTACAGATATATCTATGATAAACTAATATCAACCTATTTGTTAATAAAAATACTAGTCTAATAAATAATAATATGGGGCACCTCAAGTGTTGTGCAACTGTGTTATAACATTCTCACAGCAGGGTGGGAAATGTCTTTGTGGCACCATTGTACAGTATGTTGTTATATAATATCAGTTAAGTGAATTGCTTTGTTAACATTACAACAGAGAGTTTTTGCATTTGGTAAGCAAACTTTAAAAACTTGTTTTCTGAGCCATTGACTCTCATTAATTTTATATTCAGTTGAATTCAGTTCTTCAATAATTCTACTTTAAGTAAAACATGCTCTCAGAGACACAAAAAGATGTTCAGTCCCGTCATATTAGCTACTGTCTGCGGTTTGTTTTTATTTTCTGTTTTGGATAATCATAAAAGAGGGGGGGGGGACAACTCATGCAAGTCTTTCTTTTTTGCAGTCATCACCTTGCCATAATGATCAAGTTATTTGTACGGCCCCCTGGTTTCACCCCATACCACAACCATCTATAAGTGTAAGCTATTGTAATCTTCCTACTATTCATTAAAATATGAGGGCAGGAAACCGTGCACGGAAATGGGCATTTGACAGATTTAATGAGACTGGCTGCGAACAATGAGCCGTTGGGGTCTATGGCAGGGTGATTCACACTTACTCAATTTAATGGAGAATTTAATTCAACTGACAGACAAAGGTATTAGTGAGAGTTTGTCACTCCCAACTCCCTTCACACATCGATACAATTCTGTAAATTAAGTGAGGAGAGAGATTGAAAGTTGAACAAAGGAAACTGCTTCTTTATAAAGTTGTGTGGACTGTTGTGTAGGACAATATGAACTCCATTATACTGATGTAATTATGATAGTCATAAGGTACAGTTGGATTTGGTGATGGGGGAGGAACAGGACGTGGCAGTGTCGTAATTGCATTTCACTACAAAGAAAGGCCTCACAGATTATTCTTTTCATTAAATGTTAATTAGTTGTCATACATCTGTTCTAGGTCATCATGAGGAAAAATATTTAATGTAACAAAAGTGATTGATTGGAAATGGAGCCATGTATTAGATGAACTAAATTTCCTCAGCTGATCTTCAGTTCATGCATATTTCTAATAGCTGAACAAATTATGCTTTCATTAAAATGTCAGCCTGACAGTCAGCAGCGATGACGTCCAGTACTTCTGTCGCCTTTGCACACACCTTATATTTTGAATGCACATGTATGTAGATGTCTGTCTGGCTAACATTCATTATTTGAACTTTTGAATGTTTACTCCTTTAGTTCCGTTTAATCAAGCACTACCTACTGGATGCAGGAACTGAGGTGCAGTTTGTCAGATTAGACAAAGATAAAGCTATTACAGGAAATGATATGAAAATGGGCACATCATTCATAACTTTACAACAGGTCAATTTTGGGCTTGGTATCAAGTTAATTGACAAGCTAGCTAATGCAACAAAGTACCTATTGTAACTCTACATTGATTTAAAATTTAAACTGTGATTATTATCACTATAAATTGATAGGGCAAACTTCTGAAACAATTGCTTAGGTTGTATGTTTGTGTCCATCTGATGAATGCAAGTCTGATATTCACTTGGTTTTTTTTGCTCTGTTTTGGTCTACACCAGCTCCTTAGGGAAACAAGTGTGTTTTTAGCTGGTAAATGCTCCACTATGTTCACCAGCTAGTCACCAACCTTATCCGTCTGCTGTATGGGCAGTGGCATGCAGTGAGTTTATCAAAGCAATCCGCCAAAAGAGGTTTAAACTGATTTGTACGCTAATGATGAGATGCAGAAGTTGTCAAAAACAGAGTTTAACACTGTCTTTTTGAAAAGACCAGTACAATGACTGACTGACAGAGGTTGTGCCACATGATGTGAAAGCCTTTTACAGTTGCAGGCAGCTCAATCTACTGTTCTTACTCCCAATAGTCAAGGACAGGACTTAAGCTGACAAACCCAGGGAGCCCATACAGGTGGCAGGTTCGGGGGATGGAGGGGGTAGAGATGGATTTCAGAGGTGATTAGAGATGGCATTCTCCAAAGACTGTAGTCGGCATCAAAGACCCTCTCTCCAAAAGAGCTGCTAGTTTCCTGGGAAAAGGTTAAGAAAGGCCCCTGAAGACTGCAGACACTAGCTCCCTTTTCCTCCTCCTTTAGTGAAGCAGACGACTGACAACTTGCTGACACTGTACATTATCACACTGTAACTGTCACAGAGGGAAACATGAAAGTGTCTGACGGAGGTGTGGATGGTGAGAAACTGGTGGGTAGAAGAATGAGGGGAGATATCTAAAAGTTGATGTCCTGTTTCAGCTAATCTCTTTTCCATGTAGAGGAAATCCGAGGATAATGGTTGCTTAAAGAGACGTATTACAGAAAAAGTCACGTATTTGAGACCCAAAACCAGCATTTAATTATTCATTTGGGGTTTGTGGAAAATACTGTTGTATTGTCACACATATGTCACACATACCAATTGATATTAAAGGTTTTTCTACATCATTATCTCATTTTTGCAACAAAGAGAAGTGTGTGGTTATAGACCCAACAGAAATATCTAATGAAAGGTGAAATGTTAGAACACAAATGTTGTAGCAGGCTGTCTGAAATGTCCTCTAACACTTGCTCATAACTCAACCTTGCATAATAAAGAAGGAAATGTCATTGAATGCCATTAGAAGTGTCAAAATATCCCTGTCGATGCAGAGTTTTATTTGTTTTCAGAGTACAGAGTGGAATGTGTATTAAAGCCAGAAATCTCCCAAAAAGTAACTTCTGAACAGCCATGTCACCAACCTGAAGATATATATTTAATTCCTTTTTAATTTTAGTTATCCTTACCTTCATTCAGCTGTTGCTTTCTTTGCTTGAGCTCATGTTGTCCACAACAACAACAACACACACACAGAGGAAATAACAGGAAAAAGCCCCGTAGTAAGGTTTAGTAAGGCATCGCCAATTATCTTTTCCCTTTCCACTGAACCATATCAAAGGTTTATGCTCACTGAGGAGAAAAGGCAAGAAAATGTGTTTGAATGTCTTGTCCATATTAATAACAGATAAGACACGGCTGTGGAAGGATCATGCCCTGAAGGAAGTATGAAATGGGCAGCATATCTTTCCTTAGCTCATCTGAACAGTCATAGGATACTGGTACATTCAAAACACTGTTGAAGGTTGCATCCATGGGACACTTGAAGTGTCTGGTAAATTTACACCTAATATTAAAGACACTTAAGACTTGATACCAAAAGAGTTTCAGTGCAAAAGTCTGTGCAATTGGTCACTCATATTTCCATTTTTTTCTGGCAGCATTTGTTTTTAATCTGCCAATTATAATTTAAAGATTTTAGAATTACATTAATAATTGTATAATAGCATGTTTCTGAACAAGACAAGTCATTTCTCAATTATACAGGTATTTATGGATTTTATAAACATAATGATGTACGTATAAGGTTATTGAATACAGGTAGTCCACAACTTTGGCTACTAAGGCACTGAATGGTTAATGGTTAAATGCTTGGTATGCTCTTGTCAAAGCACACATGAATTACAATACAATAGTTCATATGAGGGGTTCCACATGGCTATAACCTAGGCCCCTTTTGGTTAAAAAATAAATATATTTAATCAAAGACTGATTGCTCTGTTTTGCATACTTTCATAACCTCTAATCATCATAATACTTTCCCCGAACTTTCCACCTTCTCTGAGGTGGCTGCCTAGTTCACAGTTTGCTATTTATTTTTTTATTGGTGAAAAGCACAAACAAAGGATAGGCACAGTCCTGGGTTTACAGGTCCCATTTTTTGTATTTTCTTCTCCCTGCCTTTCCAAACTACCCAACCACTGCACACCGACAACAGCGCACTAAGAATAAAATAAGAATATGAGAAAAAATCATAATAATGAAAATAAAAAATGAGGAGGTGGATGCCTTGTTCTCTCAGTCTGCCATTATTCACAATTCCATTTACAACACTCATACATCTTGGGAGTGAATACTTTTTTGGACAGTTAAATGAGTGCATTTGCTAAATGGACTTTATATAGCCCATTTAAAGGTAAATGGTATTTATATAGCCCCTTTCTAGTCTTCCAACCTCTCAAAGCGCTTTGCACTACATGCCATTCACCTCATTCACACACACATTCATACATTGATGACATTGCTCATTAGGAACTAATCTAATGCTCATTCACACACACTCACTCCAGTATGGAATATTATGCCCAACATTCAAAATGGAGGAACTGGGGACATGAACCGTCAATCTTTGGATAGTACTCTACCTCCTGAGCTCAGCCGCCTCAAGGTGACAGGCCAGTAGATCCAGGATGGCATGAGGTGCTGGTTGGCTTTCCATCCAGTGCGCTAGCAACTGCTCAACTTCCTCTTCTCTGTACATCTTCCTTTCTCGTCCAACAGGACTTGGAACTTATGGCTCCTTCTTGTGACATAATCTCTGTTTACCACATGGGTCGTTGGCTTGCTATGCATGTCTTGTTCAACAGTGGTGGGAGTTGATGACTTTTGATTTCCCCTTTTTTGGCACAGAAAAGGTGATACCTGAGCTTACTGACTTTGGTGGTAGATGCTTTTGGGGGACACACAATGCCTCTTGTTTGCCAGTTCTCGGAAGAGGTCCCATTCCTGACCCAACTGCAAGAATGCGTCCAGAATTTCCAAGTTGATGATCTGCAGTTTTAGGGCACTTGTCTTCCCTTTGCCTGTAAATGTCCTTACAGCGTTTAAATGTACAACAATGAGAGCTCTGAAAACCTTATGGCAGCAACCTTTCTGATGTCTACAAGCCTTGCACAGGTTCGAGTGCCACATTTCAGGAACAATGGGGCTTCAATCTTGTCGTAAAATGCTAAAGACATGATAAAGATGCGTGTCTTTTGAGTAGATGACTACAGATGGGTATCCTTTTCTTGTGGCACAGGCAGCATGGGGAAGTAGGCAGCCATCTGTTTCTTCTTGACATTGAAGAGCTGACAGTTTCTCACTTTGTATTGGAATCTTTTTGAATGTATGTATGCAAACATGGCTAGGTTATGTACAGAGGAAACCTTTGTGCAACGTCTTTCACGAAAACCGAAGTACATCTTGTGCAATGTGTAGTGACTGTGCTCTTACTGCCAGTAATGGTAGACACTTGTAGAAATGCCAATTTAACAACTTTAAAGAAAAACACATAGTCTGAGCTACTTTTCCACCACTTTTGAAAGATGGGGAGCAACACTGTGAGAGAACCATCAGTCTTAAGCTGAATGCTTTATTCTGTTCCATGTATAGATTTGAAAAGTGTGTCTTCGCATGGGGTTATCAATCGAGTGACGATAATCCACTAAAAGCTAGCACCGCTGTAATGCCATCACATGTTTTCTAGGACTGGGGGTGAATACCTTGTCAAAAATCACTGAGAATTATTCCCCCAGATGGTATAGATATCCATGTCTGTCTTTAGGGAAATTGCAATCAGCCAGTCTCTTTCTGATTGTTTGTTTACTGAAACTATTCTACCCTCTGGTTCCAGGATGTATAAATCAATACAAGTCAATTTGGAGAAATTAGTGATTAGTGCCAATTAACACTGAACAAACAGAGGTATATATATACATCCGTTATGTAGTATTTAATAATGTAATTGTACACAGTAGATGCATAAAAAGTTTAGAACCACAAGTTTTGGATTCTTTTTTTTTATGCAAGTTGGAGACTTGCTCATATACAATTCTGAAAGAACAGAACTCAGGAGGGTGCTTTTTAATTAAAGTTCATGTTTGCTGGCTGTTATTTACATTACGAAAGAACAGCCTGAGGCATCTTGCTGGTGTTTGTCAGACATGTCTGGCACTGTGAGAGAGAGAGCGAGAGGGGGGGGAGACAGAGAGAGAGAGAGAGACAGACAGAGAGAGACAATGACTATTTTGCTACGAGGTAATGCTCTTTTGCACGAACATTTTGCAGTGTGTATTATCACATCTTCACATCTTGATATTATGTTTGTCATTTCAACATTTGCGAATGATCAAGCTCATCTTCCTCTTTCATCTTAAAAAAAGAAGTTAAAAATGTGTTTTAAATGTTAATGTGGCTCCAAATACATCATATTGCTCCCTAATTTTTGGCAACATACTTGATTAGACAGGTTAGTTTAGAAGAATATACAAGCATTCAAAACAATCGTGTGGTACCTACACTTGATTGCCTCTCTAATCTCATTTTAACGATATTTTCAATGCAAATCATTAAATAATGAAATTAGTGTATTGTGTGCCAGTAAATGATTAATGTCTTATCTTGAACGATGCACATCTTGGAACAACTGCTTTAGAATTACACGCTCCATTAAAACATTGAAGGAAAACTGGAAGAAAAAAAAACCTCATTCTCTGGTTGAAAGTACTCTCTGTGTGTCAGTATTCTCACTGCAGCTCAGCAAATATTCACCAAGGCTCTGAGCAACTGAATAATGATGATTCGATAGCATTTGGAGACCAGTGCACCCCCCAATTAAATGATACAAAAGCTGTAAATGTATTTAGTTCTCAGTCCTTTCTATCAGTTCTCTGAAATGATTAGATTTATTCATCTTTGCTGTCCGATGGGGGGGCATCCCAGATTCAGGAGTTATTTTGTCTTCTATTCCGCTGAATATATTAACTCATCAATATATAATGCCATCGATTTTTAGGAACTGCTGGCACAAAGCTATAGACAGGTCTACCTGGCCTCAACCCATTAACTCAATTTGTGAGACAGCAGAGCAAAGCGGATATAAATTGTGCTTCAGTGTATCCCCCTCTTCGTTTTGTTTTGATGAGTTTTATTTTGGAATGCTCGATGCTCATATTGAAGTCGCTCTTTTGGGCACAGTGCTTCCACACACTCCCCTCTAATGGGACTTCAAAGCTAAGCTCTGAACGCCTCTACCAGTCAGGAAACTCAAATGTGCCATTGGACTTCCAGACTAGAACAGCGGGGCTTTCATTTGCTGAAGTTTCAGTCCTCCATTTTTATTTTCAGTACCAGCCTTTCACATTTACTTGTTCTTTACATCACTCCCTAAGAGCTTTATGGTCGGCTGCTCTGTTCATTCCCTGTACTGTGGTTGAATTAAGTAGGGACTGCCACTCAGCCGTGGAGTTTTGGAGTGGATCAGAGGGGTTTTGAGAATTACTGCCTAAAGTGACTACATGGGTAATGTGTAGGGCTGTACGTTATGATTGAAATTGCTATAATGATAATATCAGAATATTTTTTCTTATGGTAATACATAATAATCCAACTGATGTTCAGTGTAGTTAACTAAGGTCTGGTATGCATTTCTCAAATCAAATTGTCATGAAGTTATTTTACTGTTACTATACAGCCATTACAGTAAATTAAAAGTAAAAGGACAAAACAAAATGATCATGCAGTACTAGGTCTAACTAAGTGTTTAATTGTTTGCATCACAAAATGTCAGGAGATAGTGAAAAATTGCCATTAGAATATCTTACTGCACAACATAATATGTGCAAATTCCTTGTTTTATTTGACCATTAGTCCACGATTGAATGAAATTTAGTTTGCTCTTATATAAGACAAAAAGGCAGTAAATCTTCACATCTGAGAAGCTGAAACCAGAGAATGTTTGGCAAAATGTTTGAAAGGCAAATAAAATATGGAAAGAGCAACCATAAACAATACAGACATACCTCACCAGCAAGCACTACAGACAGCATAGCTGCCTGTCCTTCGATTCTGCATTCAGCTTTTAAGCCTTTGTACCCTCACGCAAACATTTAATGCTGAGCATGCAGGTGACAATAATTAAAGTCTGTGAAGGTCATGGACATGGAGTTGGTGCCTTTTACCGTCTCCTCCTCCAGTCTTACAGTTGGCCTGTGATTTGCACCCCCACATCTGGCAGGGTGAGTGAGGGAACATGCCAGATGTGTCACAGTGTGTATACAGACGTGCTGACAGCACTGTTCAACAGAGGTTTGACAGCAGTTTAATTTCACGCAGGTTCAAGTGCATTTCTGGTATATTGCCACCTGCATACTGAGCTGTGTTGTCTTGTCTTATCTTGAACCTCTCCCTGTTTTTCCCATCTGAGTTTCTTTCATATTGTAACCCATTTTCGTTTGGTTCAGATTGTAGGAATGATAAACATGCAGTTGTCAATGAATATGAAATTCTAAAAGCTATGTGTGAACATTTTTAACCCAGTGAGTCATGTTCAGTGGTAATGCCACAGGCCCATAATATAACCGTATAATGACCTATGTGGGTTGCTAGATAAGGAGACTCTAAGCGGAACTTATTCCAACTTTGATATAATTTCACTGGTTATTATTTTGCCTTTGAAAGCTGATCACTATGCCTCATCTACTGCAGGTGAAAAGTCACCTCTGTAAATGGCTGTAGTCTGTTCTGCAACAGTTGAATAGTGAAGGTATACGATAGCATTACATTAATTAGACCACAGGGCGGCTTGAGTGTAAGTATGCACTTAGCCTTCTGCAAGCTTGACATTGTGAATACAGCTGAATAGGAGAATTAAATAGAAAAGTCAGCACTCCACTAGCTAGCTAACTAGGTAGCTAATAAAGTTATGTAACAAACCAGCAAACTACTGAACTATTTGCTGGCAGAGCACAAAGCAGACCTCTACACTTTAATGTTTAAAATGTTGTCCTTTGCTACTCGATAAAATACATTTTACCATTGTAAACTGAAAACGGATTCTATTGAGAAACAGCTAAAACTTGTGGGCATCTAAAAAGACATGAGTTGGTCAAAGCTTATTTCCATTCAGCTCTTCTTGTGGCCAGTCGATTGACTTCTTCTTATCACCCATGCAGCTTGTTCAGGTCTTTAAATGTAGTGTAGTCTGTCCGCTGACAAAACAAACAACAATGTTGGACTACAGGGCAAAAGCCGTGGTAGGTATCAACCTCCCTCGACTTACTTCTTACCTCGTCATGGTCACATGGATGCCACTCTTGCCACTTAAATGTAGTGGTGGACCCGGTGTATGTGTCTACCAGTGTGGTAATAGTGCAGACCCACTGTGAGAGAGCAAAAACATGACGCAGACAACACTTGCTGCAGTATTTGTAATGTGAAGTACAAAGCTGGCCAGGGCAACACATCTAACCAGAGGAAACACCTGGTCAAACACAAGGGGAGGGGAGAGGAAGGCAGGCAGGGGTTTTATTTTGTGATGTAAAGTGTATAAAATGTTTTGAATAAAATAAAACACCAACCAAAGAACCAAAAAAGGCACCTTTTTGTTTCAAATGTGAACAGTACCCAGTCCTAATATGTGAGATGTGTATCTACGTCTTCAGTCCTCAAAGAGAGCCCTTGACAGCACCACAGACTCTTTGTACTTCATTAGGCTGTGAAAATCAAAGGGAATACAACACATCTGTCAATTATAAAAGATATCTACCAACATACAAGCTAAATTGTTATCATTAAAGAAAGACACACCCTCTGAATAACAACACACACTCACCCACACCTTGCATTAAATCAACATGTTGAGCAAGACACCTGGGTAAATAAAAGTGAACTTAATTTTAACGTCTGGGGCTTTTTGTAATCCCTGCAGTGCCTTGTACATCTGTTTGGCTATCTTGTGAAACATAGTGAATAATGAAGCAAGGGACACAATACTCATCTTTGTAATTGCCACTATCAAAGGCAGGGAAATTATAATCCTTCCCATCTTGGCATGTGATCCAGGAAACTGTATTCAAAGTAATATTGCCTGTGACAACAGACGGCTTTGAACTGCTGCTTGAAATACAGGGACCATGATCAAATTTACCTTTGCTGACAGATAACTTTATTCATTCCTCAAAACACTGGGCTCAATAAGGTCACATTTCTGTTTACATGAGGATAAGTGACTGTTTTTATAATAAGAATACTGAATGAAATGTTTACTGCACACCTCTGGGTAACAAACCAATCATCCATCTCTTCCTGTCACAGTTATGGAGGGAATTGTCAAGGTTTGATAACCATGAAACACATTCCTTTGTTAAATACAAACAATGAGATGTAACACAGTTTGTCACAGGGTGTCTTCCACGTGTTTCTGCACTGGTTGTTCATCAACGCAAAGGTGGCACATGTCATCAGGCAAAATAGAAAGACATTCTTGTTCAATTTATGATGGTTATTTGTTTGAGTAAAATTAGCATTTGAGACAATGAGAAAAGAACTCAGCAGGATTCAAGTTCATTTTTTCCCCTCAGTTTTATCAACCTTTATAATCACATAAAACATTGTTTCAAAAATCTTGTTCTCCGACAACTGGGAGAAGGGGAAAAGCTTTTGTTGTCATTTGCCCAAATGAATAATAATGATGTTCCCCAACTGCTGGAAATGCTGTAAATAATGTCACCATATCGAGTTAAAAGGTGATGATGCATCTTGTTTCCGTCGCCCCTATATTATTGCAGATTTTGTTGCCTCATCATGAAAGTGATTTAATTTTCAAGTTTTGGAAAGAATTGATCGATGATGTCGTCCTGCTGAAAATGCTTCTTTGTGGACAAACAGCACGTTTTGTTGTTTCATTTGGAGGACTTGTTGACCTGTTGGTGATGCTGACAAATAACTATGTATGAGAGTCTGAAAAGTCAATTCAGCTCAATACAGAGTATCCCGCTGAGTGTTAGGGAATCTGTGAATGAGTGAATGAAGGAGTGATTTTGGATAAAGAGCTCAGTGATGAAGTGGCACCACTTTTCTCAGAAGTGACCCCAGAGGGTTGTACCTCCCCTCTGCCCTCCAGTATAGACAGGTTTGTAACCTTGAGCGTTGCAGCATCATTATGACCAAACTGCACTTGTGTACCGTCAAGATGCAGAAATCTCATTTGCATCTCTGGGAGAAGAATCCCGCTCTGTAATATTGCATTGCAAGACTAAATGGGTTTCCAAGTGCCTTCACACATATTACCACATCTTTATGTGTTTTATGTAGATGGCAATATTACTGCAGTGGAAAGGCTTGTGTAACATTGAGTTATCTATAGACACTTCAATCAGTTTACTGGTAATGAAGTTGCCAGTGGTTGAGTAATTTATTGGTGTGTCCCTTACAGCACTAATGGTTTTTTGCCTCATTAAGCCTCATAGTGTAGGCAGATATTTTGTCTTAGGTTAGCTGTACAGGTTTCACTTTGGCTTCAGGTTATAATTTGCTCCTTCTTCCCACAGCATTGACATATCAGCTTCCGTTACATATGGTTATGGAGCCCATAATTTCTTTTATAATTCATGTTTATTTTATCTGCAGATCAGCAATAACTTACCACAACAATATGCAAGGCCATTTTAGTCTTGTACCATTATCGCTGTGGCAGTGTTCATATATCAGTATTACATAGTACTCCAAACACAAAAAGTAAGGGGAGTTGATAGTGTAAAAATTCATTACCCTGACAGTCTTTTTTCTTCATCTGTAAACAATACCTTTAACTAAGTCCTCAGCGAGGAGTGCTGGCCATTAAATCATGAAGCAGCTCTACAGAGATCATTACTTTTAATGGTTACGCTGATGAATGATGGTGTCAGGGCAGGTTGATGAGGTCAGGGAAGTGAGAAAATAACCCTATAGTCCTCACAGGCAACAAGTTGTGTAAAAACCTTTAACAGTGTATTTTTAGCTGTTGTCAACAAAGGTGAAGTTGGTGTCATCATGCACACTAATGACCACACTAATTCTTTCTGCAGAAACAAGTCTTGGCAGGATTATATGAACTAAAGGTTACAGTTGCTGGGAAGACAAAGTGCTGCACTGGCTTTAGGCTCTACAGTGTATATGCTGGCTTTAGGCTCTACAGTGTGTATGCTGGCTTTAGGCTCTACAGTGTGTATATGCTTACTGCCAAAATTAATGTAATCCTTTAAAAGCTAACCCCCAGTGTGTGACCATCTGCAATAATTCTAAAATATTACACAGTTTTGTTTAGTTGCCTTGGAGATCTTCAGTTTTATAACCGATCAATGACCTATAAATCCTTACATTCCCTCAGCCTCCGTTGACGTCTTTTCCCCTCAGCCATTGTTGTTATTGCTGTTCTAAATTTTTATCGCCACGCCTGGTGTTTTCCCTTGGTTACCATTAACACTTAATCTACACAAACCCCACTGTATAAAAAAACAAGGCTCGGTATCTATACACACATTCCCTTTCAGCAGAGTGATACAGTTCATTCAGTCACTTTTCTGTCTGTGCCACTGATCTCCCACTGAAATCTTAATGAATACATTTAATATAAACTGCACTTCAGGAACCAACATGAATCAGTGAGACTGAGAAGTGTGAAGACGTCGTCTGTTCTGTCCTGTAGGTCAGTTCAGCAGAGACGATTTAGTCCACGTTCCCCTCGGAGAAAAAAACGCACGATCCATTAATGTAATCATTCCTTAACAATTAATGTTTGAATTGTGCTCCATCATGGAACAATCAGATAAACGAGTTTATTAATGGCTCTCATTCTCATTTATTTTCCTATTTTACTTCTAAACTTAATCAAGTAAACGTTGATTGTTCCTTTCTTAAAAGCCTATTGAATAAAAGACCTCGGATTATTGACATCATTCTGAGCTGCTCTGCAGATGGGTGTCGGCTAGTTTTGGCATGAAATTGTCATTTACTGTCGTCTCATCACTAATGGCTGAATAGAGTCTCTGACAACACAAACGGATTCAACTAATTTAGGGTGTCAGCACCATTCACCTCAGCTGTCTGATATCCCCATTGTCCTCCTTTCCTTCGCTCAGTCACAAACAACTATGCAGCGCACCTTTGTCCTTGGAAATAAAGATTTGTCCAGTTTTCTTGTAAAAGAACAAGTTGTTTACGCTTACGTTCAGTATTACTCACCAACATGTCTCGCTTGCATCCCTGAGGACTAACAAACACGTTGAATGCATTTCCTTTCCATAAAACATTTGCAAAGCCGAATTCTAAATATTCTAAATCCTGCATTGTTTACTTCTTGTTTACGAGCTTGCAGTTGTCTTCTTCTTTGCCTTTGTTGGTGCATTTCTTGGTGAATTACCGCTGCCAGTTATTGGTCAGTTGAATATAGTGAAACTGACTATAAAATGTGAATCATGTAATCTGTGTGCTTCTTTGCATGTATGCACATCCTGTGCTCCTGCATGATACCAACAAACACAAACCAACCTGTGAATAAATTGCTCCGTAGAGCTACTTGTGATCAAAAATTCAAACTCAACATACACAAGTCATTTGCTGGATGCTTTGTACCACAGTGGTATTTGATACATTAATAATCTCATAGATTTTTTTGAAAAGTTCATAGGAGCTGACTTCAACAAACTCTATATCGAGTTTTAGCAAGAAACTCTGAAGGCATAGACTTCCTGAGGCTTCATTTATGACCCTGTGGGTAGACGGTTACATGATTGCATAACCATCTGACCTCTGAGCTGCACATCATTTTTTTCAAGTCACAATGATGCCGAAATGTTGTCTACGTGCACAAGTCTTTCATCCTCCACTCTGAATGTTGTCATACATATTAATCAGCTTTATAGAATAGTGCAAAACAAAACAAAAAATAGAAACTGTTGTCCAGACAGGCTACACTTCTGGTCTGGTGGAATGAATAAGACCGATGAATGAGTGGCCTGGCAACGTGTCGAAGCACTGACAGCTCAGACAGCCCAACCATTACGTCAATTTATATGTGGTGGTCAGATATCAGTGAACTCGCAGGAGAACATTGCTGTGCATTGACAAAAGAAATTTGCCACGTGGGCCAGGAAAGTCATCGGTGGCGGTGTTTCACAGAGAGTAGGAGGCACAGACATTTAATAGTACTGAAATCGTTGAAGTCAGTCAAAGCCAGGTGATAGAAAAACTGTTCTGATAATCAGTAAATTCTATTATGAAAGCCGAAATGCCACACATTTTCTGGTTCCAGTCTCTCAAATTCATTTTTCAACTCTTTTATTCTCTCTTTTTTTTAGTCTTTTTAGACTAAACAATGAATTTATTAACTGATAAACATCAATCATACATCCGTCACAACCATCCATCATACATTCATATAGATGTAGTATTTGTCCATTTTACCTCCAGATAGACATTAGAGGTTCCAATATCTCATTCAGAATTTCAAGACCAGGAATAATTCTCAGACATCAGCCCGTAATTAGATAGAGTAACAAGGTAAGCTTATGCTGTAGCAATTTTCAATTCAATATGCTTTACTGGTATGAATGTGACTAAGATGTCAAAGTGTCAAGTAATAATGAGATTATTGTATAAGGAAAAAGTAAAAGGTACAATTTATAAAATCAAGAATAGAATTGAAAAGAATTAACACTTGCTCTTAGTTTGTTTATGAAACACATTGGAAGTGTGTGTTGAAGCTGTTGGTGTGTGTGTGTGTGTGTGTGTGTGCGTCATGCTTTTTCATACCTACAAAACGTGTCAAATTTTCACAGTCCACATCAAGTTACTGGTGTGCTGTGATTGTACTCACTGTGAATATGGGAAATTAAACTTCCTTTTACCATGTCCAAAACCTGACTTTAACTAAACTAACTGGCAAGAACAAAGAAGTATCAACCAAAACAATTAACATACAACGTTCATAAAGACACTCTGTTACAGAGCAGGAGTAACAGACAGCCAATTTATGAGTCTGTTTGACACATTCGTTGGTCTGTCTTGATTTAATTGGCTCGTGCTCAGAAACGGTCCACTGTATCCAGCGGGAACAAAAGGTGAAGCCCGAAGTCTGTGTATCACCAAGGCATTAAATTGTTATTGTTTGTTTTATTGTTATTGCTACCCTTACTGATTTATTCTCTAAAGGCACATTTGCACCATTTTGTACAGTGTTTATTTCATAATCTGCATTAAACAAGCCTATTTATCAGGCTATTTAGAAACGATTGCCCAAATTACTCTTGGGATAATTTTTCTTTTGGTATCGAAAACCTTTAACCTAGTCCAATAGAAAGGGTAGAGGTGACAGGCTTATGCAATATTATATTAAGCTATTATGGAATACTCAATCAGAGTGTGATATGTTCTTTTTAAATAGCTTAATCCTACATTAGACTTTAACCAGAGTATGGTCGATAGCGAGAGTGCTCTATGCATTCAAAATGTAACAACGAGAGAGTGGTAAATACATGTTAACAGGACAAATGGCTCTCGATGGATGTGTTGGCCACTGATGGGATTTAACCCATGTCTTTTTAATTACAACACATTTTGATTGCCCTTGTGGAATAGAGAGGGGGTGCCCTTGTGGTTTAAAGATACTGAGAGATTTTCCCACTTTTGTTACAGGGATGTTTTGGGTTTTTTTTGCCCTTGGCCTTCACTTTGCCTCCTTACTTTCCAGTACATGTTTCAATGCTTCCAGGTTTGGGTATCCCACATCCTCCGAAGCTCAGTGGGCAGAGCGTTATACTAACACTGCCAGGATTAAGGGTTTTTCTAACATGTGTGGCTCAATAGATAGAGCATCGACCTTACACTGCCAAGGTTAGGGGTCTGCTGCTGTTGTCTGACCACCCATCATAACCATGATGCTGTATAGATGTTTGGATTAAAGCTGCATTACAGGAAACCCTGACCTTAGATCATCATGTTTTTTTTGTTTTTTTCAAACCTATAATGCAGGTATGCATTTAGCTGCCAGGTAGCTATGGCAACAGGTTAACCATGGTGCACAGTAACAAAAATAGCTAAAAAAGATAAATCTGTGGCCACCTGTGTTGCACTATATGCTTGTACCAGAGGAGCTTTAAGAACCTGAGTCGTGTGAAATAAATGATAATTGCATGGGTAAGGTGAAATGCCATCATTGTTCCTCACCCCCCCAAACCCACACAAACACCTGAATGAGTGGCACTTAACATTCAGAAAAAAGTGAGAACTGGCTGTGAAATACTGCAGGACCACAAAATACGAAGAAAATTTGTCCCACTGCTTTTGACTGCATCAACAGAAAAAGTCGCTCTCCCTAACCGGGGGTTGGTGTTAATGAAGCATCAATGTGCCTGCAGAAAGCAGCTTTAAGTTATGTATCCCACATCCATCCAACAGCCTAGTTAAGTCAGAAACACAGTTTTCTACATCATGTGTCCTTTCTGAAGAAGGAAGTTGTAGACTTAAGCGCTGCTGAATTAATGCATCCATCTCCATGGTCACCTAAAATCAAACCTTTAGCGCTGAAAGGTCAGTGATGTTCTAGTTGTAAAGTTAATTTAATGGCAACCAGTACAGTATCCCTGCCAATGCACTGTTCATTTGGAAGAACTCATCTGCTGCTGAGCCCAATTAAATACCAACAATAGAACTGCAGCATATGGCTGGTGAGTTGTGGCCAAAATTATATTTTATCACCATTAATTGATTTTACAGACAAAATACTCTTATTGCACTTAAATAGAATAGTGCTTTCACTTCCATAGTGTGCTACATTCCTACTAATATACAAAGCAAGTAAGACTCCTTATTCACAGTACATCTAGAGTTACCCAAAGTTACAGTGACAAGCTGTACAGTGTTTCAGTGGATTACATAAAGTAACGTTGGCAATATTCTTCTTCTTGGCCTTCATGCATTCGTACTGCAGTTTGTGGTAATTTTTCAGTTTGTCTTGCTTTGTGGTGCAGACACAAGTCTCATGTAATCTGTTAACATCACTTGCCCTAAATCTGAAATACTTCCAATCAGCGGATGATGACCTGTATCTGCTCTATGCTGCTTGATACTCTTTTACTCTGCACTGCAGACGCAATATTCAGGACAGTTTTAGCGCAGGGAGTGCACGCAGTGGCGTTACAGCTCCCCAGAAGTGATGCCAAAACATTTCGATCACCTGTGACTGGCTTTTTACTTTAGGAAGCACTTGATTTGATATACAGAGTTTTGTACAGTTGTTCATGTTCATTTAATTGTGGGAACCCAAATGCAAGGTTAACATTCGATCAGTTATGCAGACCTACTGCAGCATCCTTTACTACAGTGCACATTTGTTGGCTTGCTTACTTCAGTTGGTACTGAACTGAGTTTGGTACTGAGTGAAATGTGTGCAGCATGCAAATATCCTTTTTCATTGTCACTTGAAATAAGTTCCTTTGAATGTTTATGGTGAAAAGAGCTCATTTGAGGCAGATTTCTCCTGTTCCTTGCACTGTCGAGCATGACGGGGAAGTAAGCAATTGGCCGTTCTCCCAAGGCTAACTAGGTATTTATTGACCTGTCAATCACACATCAAAGGCGACACCCCCATAGAAGCAGCTTTCTATGCATTTTCACCCTCTGCTTCGAAACTATATGTAGCAATTTGAAACAGAAGTGAAACCAGAAAATAAAGATTTGTAAAAGTAAACAACAGGGAAGTGCTTAGAGATGGCCACCAAGTTCCGATCCCTTTAGCCTTACATCACCCTTTAATATATTGGTTACAAATGAGCAGCTGAAAATAGTCCCATTCAGCTTTTTTTTGCTTGATTAAATTTGAGAAAGTTAGAATTGAAAATTAATCATCTAAATTCTACATAACAGATCTGTCCCTTGTTGATTGTTCTCAGATTTGAAGAAGTGCTGCTTTTTGTCACATATGATTATAAATTGAATATGTTTGGGTTTTGGACAGCTATTTCAACATTTCCACTTTAGTTTGAGTAATGTCTGCCCTTTAGGATGACCAGAAAAAGACGTCAGAACATATTCAAAGATCGACTTTTGCATTGTTCATTTGGTCTTTTCATGGAATTGCTGACGATGATTAACCTTCATCTCTCTTTTTTCTGAGCCACTGAGCCATTTACTGTTTTAGGGAAGATGTATTTCTACCAACAGTGTGTCACTGTACTCACTGGTAATGTAGGCTACAGAGTGTTCATGCATCCACATGCATGTGCTTTTCTAAAAGCTGTTCATGTTGAATCTCTCTCGTTCTCCGGCTCTGTGTTTGTGCATCTCTCTCCACGGCACATTTCTCACTCAGGAAGGTTATTGATTGAGATTACTCGATCCTCATTGCTTTGATGTTTCCGCACACCGCGGTGTCCTGCGGGACATCTTTGTCTCCTCCACAAAGACGGCCTCATCAGCTCCACCATGTTGAGAGATTATCTTCCAGCAGGTATCACTTTTCATCCTATCACAGTGACACATGTGCTTCCTGCGTGAAGCAACGTGTGGATCGCATGATGTTCACAGCGCCCTTATGCTTGACACTGCTTCACATCATAGTAATTGTCTCAGATGTAGGACATAATAATAAAAAGAAATAAATACAAAAGGAATATCCCAAAGAGATTGTTCATGGCAAAAGTCATCAAGTTAAAAGACGTTTTAATTCAAATCACTGACATATTGCAAATTAAAAAGCAACAAAGGAGAAGTCTAAAATTAAGATAGACAGATAAATTCATCTTCTTAAAGCAGCGACCAAAAAATTGCTGTCTAAAGTTTTTTGTTCATTTGCCCAAATTCACATGGGAGAAGCTTTGTAAGAGTTTATGTTGAGTTTAAAAAAAAAAAAAACTTTTAAAAAAACTATTGTGTGTGATATAAACAATCTAATTTACAAACAGTAGAGCACTTTCCTACTCAGCAAAAGCACACAGCGACTACTGCGTAAACCACACTATAATCTCAGTTTTAGATTCTGTGAACATTAAGCTTCGATTTATTGTTCTGTCTCTTTCAGTGAATCAAAGGTAAGGATGATTATGGTTGGGAATCCTCTCAGCAGCCTTGGTTTTGATGGTGCTGTTGTCATCCCAGGTTGTTTTATGGCAGGGTCTAGAATGGGATTTGTTGATTACAACTGCAGCGCTGCTTATTTCACAAATGAACAGCTCAGCAGACACCACACCCTGTTGTACCAGCAATGGCACGCTAAAACTGTTCCCACTGCCAAAATGTCCCACTGTAGTGTAACAGCACCAGCTGTTCTTTAAATCTTCTGTGCATTAGTCTGATGTGGAACTGAAGACGTACTGCATCTGAGGAGAAATGTGTAGATAGGAAAATGGAGAGATATGTGTTTTTTTGTTTTACCTGATATAACTTGTTGTTGCTCATCTCACCTCAGCAGCAGGCCGATTTTCTGAGGCCATTCTCATCCAGAGAGTTCGGCATGCTGCCTCAGGAGTCCTGTACTTCAACGGTACAATAGCTGTTGGACATGTCACCTGCTGTCTGTGTTTATTTGCTTCAGTCTAAATTGTATGAACAGCCTGTTATGAGCTCCCTCATCTAATCCACTGCTGGAGTTATTTATACTGCTGTATTGTCGCCGTGGATCCAATCACACCAGGAGTCTGAGCACCAAAAGAGTAGTCATTGTCATGTGTCATTGTCAGCGCGGCTCTACATGCTGTGCCATGGTACATTTCTCTCCAGCAGAAATACCTTATCTTTCTTTCTCTTTCACATATGGTCGAGGGGAGCAAATAATGCTGTGTTTTTAAAAACATCATAAAGACAAATCTGATGTGGATTTGACCTTTCAACCCAGCCCCAAGGTGGTAAGTGATGCAAAGCAAAAGATAGAGAGAGCCAGTTGCAGCTGGGCAGTGCTGCAGTCCATAAGCAGGCGAGTTTCAACTCAGATAGGATGTCGGGGGAATACAACTCTCTGTTTGTTCCATTAGTCTCCTCCCCTGGCACATCCTATTTCTTCGGGGAATTAGCCTGTCGATAAGAAAGCATCAAACCCGCACCAAAGGATGGAATCCATTTAACCAGCCTTTTGTTTCCGACATTTTTCAGTTGCCATCTGGAAAATGTCATGGCAACCTTATCACAAAAGTCGCACACTGTAGTGTCGACAGTCGACATCTGACAGATTGAAGAGTGTTGGAAATAATGTGACATGTCAGTTCATATATGGTCCAATAAAGCTCTTGCCATTTTACTGAGTTGGCCCTAACAAGCTATGAGTGCTAATGCAATCACCAGTGCAGGGATGATTGTTGATGTGCTTTGTACAGTCTTTAACTAGGAGCAGTACCAGAAGGGATGATAATAAGCAAATTGATGCTGTATTAAAGCGTGACAGTTAATTTTGAAAGATTTCAGATATCTTTGTCCAGATATAATAGGGGCTTACTACTAGTTTGTAGTGCTAGTGGTGGGAAAGATGATCGTGTGACTATAGCTGGAGTAAAAGCATGATAGTGGCAGTAGTGGCAGTAGTGTGGTTGTGGTGTTTATATTGATGTAGCTAGAAGTCGTAGTAAGAAAATGTAGTCTTTTAAGTACAGTACTAGTCCAGTAGTTGTGGTGGAGGCAGAAGTACTAGTAATATTATTTACAGGAATAGTACAGTATAATAGCACAGGAATGGAAGCTGTATATGGAGTGGTATCATTAATATATCTATAGTTTTAGCAGTAGCAGTAATAATAGTTGGATTAGTTGTGTTAGTGGTGTGAGCAGGAGTCCTAGTAACAACAGAGATGTTATACTAAGTTGGTAGCAGTGGTATTTGCAGGTAAAACCACAGCACTAGTAACAAGAGCAGCACTGGTAGGTGGTAGTGATAACACAGTATATGTAGTATATGTGTAGCAGTAAAATTGTACACATTGGAATAGTGTATTAGTTGGTAGTGTTGGTACCGTGTGGCTTGTGTTTCTGTGTTAATTCTGATTCTATAATAGTTGTTAGTGTTGTGTGCTATGACCTAAATCTCATATCTTGATAAAGTTCATGTCTTATCCAGATAATAATACATTATTGCACATTTTCTGTAAATGCAATGAATAAATAGTTTACATAAAATTACTACTTGGGAAGGCTTATTTCTTATTACATTTTGAATAATGTTCTTGACAAATAAAAGTTAATCATATTGGATTATTTTTCTCCTTTTATTTAGAAGCAATTTTTCAATTAAGCCTGTAACAAAATAAGCCATGAAATAATAATGTACAGAATATATAAAGGTAAATAGAAAACACTTTTGAGTCTGCTGCATATTTTGTGGTATGGCTCTTTGGTCTGTGTCAGACTTTTCATGCCCAAACCACTTCCATGCAACAGAGGTAATCCCTCTTTTTGGTACGTGTCATGTTCACTGTCCTCCATGTCTCCAACTGTATGGTTTGTGACAAAATGAAATACACAATAGAGCATATTATGAAACAAAAGATATTTTCTCTATCGTCACATGATATGTATTGACATATTGCACAGCCCTAGTAGTAGTAGCTGGACTTTTTGTTGTTGTTGTGCTCCTTTTATAATAGCTCTAGTGCCGCTAATTGCAGTCACTTAAGTAATAGTAGTTGTAGTTAGTCTCTTTTGTGATGTGCAACATATATTTGAGTGTTGCGGTAATGCATGTTCCTTTGGACTTTCTCAGGTATGTTAAAAAAAAAATTGAATGACCACACAGGCCATGATATCTCTATTTCAGACAAGTAGCTCTTGAAGACAGCACCGCCCTTTATTTTGAAAGTGAGTCCTCCTCTCAGCAATTGCAGGATGCCATGGTGCAGCAGACAAGCAATTAGTCCACAAAGGCCAGACAATTACAGAGACTGCAGCAACACTTCAAAGAGACCAGGGCACGAATCCTTAAGGGCACAGTATGCATCCCCTCACACGTCTTTGCTGGTCGGCAGTTTGTTATTTTGTCTGCAGCTAGTGCGGAGAACCAGCTGGAATGTGTCAGTCTGTGTCTCTGCTGAGCCTTAGGCAAGATAAAACGGCAGAATCATCTCACAAACATGGAGAGAGAGACCTGTCAGTGATTTTGGAGGAAGGCTGCCTCCTCTGTGCAGTTAGCATTTGCTTTCCTGCTGCTGCGAGGCTGCTGTGAATACTTAGCCTGTGCCAGATCTGACCTCCTCTGATGCTGCACTCTGAATACACATTTGCATGAGAATCAACTGACTCTACCTCACACAACATTTCGTCTGATGGAAATGAAGTCAGTGTTGAAATCAACTCTATTATCTGTGAAGTTGGCTGGCTGACTTAATGCTAACATCTTATGACTGGAAGGTCACAGACTCTGTCATACAGCTGCTAACATGCTTATTACCAGTCACTTGTCAAGTTGTTATGTAAATGTACTGCAAAGTAAATGTTGCTCTGATAAAAGTCAGATCTATGCAGTATATCGTTTTATTTTTGAGGTTTCAGTCTATCACAGTGTGCAGAAACCTTTTTGATCAGCTTTCACTTTTTGATGGTTCCAGCTCCTTAAGAAAGATCATGCCGGGTGAAGAGGTAGTCATCCCTCATTAACTGTGAAGAAAAGGAAAACGCAGTTGGAAAGGCAAAAGCATGATTTTACTATTCTTGCGATTATTGTAAAACATTTAATGACATCTTACATGAAAACAAATGTCATCAAAGATTATTAAAAACAAGCTAGGGTGGGGCAGTGCAATATAACAGGCAAAAATAGAAGGTTAAAAATAATTTAGAGTGGTAGTAATAAAGTAGATTATAAACAGGCAACTCCAGTAATCCTCAGAATTAAAGTCCAAGAACCATGTTACTACAGATAGAAAAAGGTTCTTTAAAAACTCATCAGGCTTCCAGAAAGTGTCCAACATAAACCATTTTCCCTTTTTAAGGTTTTCTGCCACTTGAAAAGTTCATTGACCTAAAGGTTCTGAATATACGTGGTCTTTTCAAAGCCCATTTGTTCAGCTGCTTCCAGCTGTGTGCTCTCTGTCTCTCTGCTCCTCTTAATGGTGCAATCTATTGTACTCAGAACTCAGAAAAAAATTACCTCCGACTTAGAAAAATGCAACTCAATGGTCATTCAAGTCGAAATGTGCCTGATCCATCGAGCCTGAACACCTCCTATGGTGCACACAGCGATCAGTAATCAGAATTACGTTTTCATCAATTTGTGTTTCGTGTAGTGTTTGTGTCATAGTACTTGCTGCAACTTTGTGCATCATTGCTCTTTGTGAATGGCATTGTGATAGTTGATGTAGGAGCTCACTAGATGCTCAGAGACTTGCCATACAAACATCAGTTTGCTGATGGCGTCCATGTTTTTCCAAGTAAACACATTGGGGTGCATTTAGATTTGAAGTTGGGAACACCGAAACAAAACTATCGACTATCGAATGGGTTACAGCACAACTCCTACTAGATATTAGACTTAAACACCTACACCTGTGAGTGGTGAGGTGAGGCTTTCTGGGAAATGTAGTGTGTGCAACAGCAGTTGTTATGAGATGTGGCAGCCGATCCTGTATGGAAGTGTGACACCCATCTACTGCGTGACTGCTCATGATGCCGCAGAGGGTGTTCTTTGTTGCTTGCTTTGAGTAAAAATATTGAGAACCAGAGGAACCGCCAGTGATGAGAAGCTGCTGTGCTCAGCTTCTTGCCAATTGCTTGATTACACTGCTGTTGATTGGAGGAAAAACACTATCATTAGATCAAATTACAATGATTTGTTAAAATTGCAGTCTGACAAATTTTCAAGTATGTGAGGTGAATCGTGTGGCATAAAAGTGGCAACTGGCAAAATGTACAGCTCAATATTTACACTGACAAGAATGTCACCAAAAAGAATCTAAAAATAAGATATTCATACTGTAGAGGCAGCATTTCAAACAAACCAAACCAGTTTACTGATAGAAATGATCAGTTTTAGTGTGATTGTTTTTGATGTAAGAATGTTTTCTTGGTTCTGGTTCCTGGTCCTGGTTTTCTATTGGTACAGCCTACCAGTGTGTGTTACAACCGTTAGGTGCTTCATCAGCCACTCATGCAGTTATGTTGTTATCTGGCCATGACATATGAGTGGATTCTTGGATGACAGAATTTAATATTTCCAGTTTAGCTTTACTTACAAAAATATTTATACTTATGGTTTTAGTAGGGTTTTTCAAACATCCACAAAAGTAATCAGAAAGTTTAGACCCATTTTCTTTTTGTTCTTTTCTTCCCCAACTGCTTGATTATCCCAGTGGAGTTCTCTTCATATGAAGGAGCTGCATCCCAGAACAGGAGAATTCAGCACAAAGTGTTGTATAAGAAATCACTACAATTAATCCAGTGCCCTGAAGGCAGATAACTTGCAAGGAAATGAAGACACTCTGGAATAGATATTCCATCCGTCACTCTGAGGAGACTTAATGTTGACATTTGGGTGGTCCCATTATTTTGACCTTACCTTGTATGTAATTTGTCATAAAAAGCGGTTGCTGATCAGATAAGCTGTCTGTTTCAGCTTTGAAACATATAGATCAAAGTGCTTTTCTGAAATCACTGGAGTGCAAAATTACCGCTCCGGTTACCTGACAGAGTCCTATCAAGTTTGTGATTAGGTGTCCAACCTGAATGTGAACCAATATCCAGCCGTGATTGTTCTCTCAGGCCACCAGGCAGCCCTTGGTTGATGATATGCCTCCTTGAAATACAGATGAGTCATGTGTGTTACTAATCATCTGCAACATTTCCATCGACCTCGAGTCAATTCAAGGGGCAGGGCACCTGAAAACAAACCCGTGACATGCTTTGAATATTTAAAAGGACCTTCTTTTCATCCCCTGTTACCATGGGAGTAATTTATCTAATACTGCTTGAATTTGTAATGTGTAATTTTCAGATATTTCTTATTTTAGCTATATGTTACCCTAATCCTCTGCATGTGCTTTTTAAACCAGCGCAAGTCGTTTTTCTCTCAGGTTAACATCTTTATCCATTACCATGCTGCTATTACGTTGACACCCGACACAAAATTGACCAGAGAAGCAGAAAAGAAGAGACTACTTCCCTGACTTGCTCCTGCTAAAACGAATAGTCTTACATCTGAGCGTGGTGTTCTGCTTGACTGGATTTGTCTGCCAGCTTGCCTTTGTCAGAGCCAGACAGAAACCAAGAGAGAGAAAGAAAGAGAGAAATATGTAAGGGGAGACTGGGAAAGCTTAGCTCCGCCAGATGCTCACTTGCCACTGCAAAGAGACAAAAGAAAGAGCCAGAGGGTTCAGGGCAGGGAGATCATCCCTCCTTTCCTTTCCCCTCATCTTTCTTCACTATCCTCTTCACCTGCATAGCAGATATATCGTCACAAGCTTCAAAACTGGGGGGAAGCAAACTTACTGTGGCTTCCAGATCCCTTGGCTCCCTGGAGAACAGCTAAATGAGCAAAATCCTAAAAAATCCCATTTGCTGAGGAGAACCAAGACCAAAAAATACCCAGGCAACCAGTCTTTAACTTAAAAGAGGTGTCACACTTTGTGGGTGGTGGCTTTATTTTGTAATTAAGCACTGATTACCACATGGGCAGCTTTTAACATACCAGGCTTTCATTTAGTTAGTTAGGGAACCATGTTTATTGAATTAACTGAATGCTGTACCATCAACGGTACATTGTGTGAAGTGGTGAAGACGGGCTGCATTAATAATTAGTTTCCTTTTGCTGTCTAATTGCTTTCTCTAGAAACGAAAGGCAAAACAATAAATTAAAACAAGCTCCAATGAGTTAATTTAAGAACTGTCGCAGTAGAGGGCCGTCTCCAGTTGCAGGGTGAGCAGCCATTCATCATCATCTAACCAACAAAGCTGGAGCTTCCCAGTTGAAATCTGAATTTAGGGTTTCTGTGAATCAACACTTACATGCAGCAGAGTAATTCAAAGGGATGGGATCGGAGGACAGTGCAGAAAAGAGGAGGAAAAGAAAATTGGAATAATGAGAGACAAGTGGAGAAGAAATTAGGAGGGGATATACTGAGAGGGGAGATGACTGGGCTTAAGAAGCAGAGTTTGAAACAAAGGAAAGTAGGGATACTCTGATACCCTGAATCAACGTAAGCGGCTAAAGGCTGCTATTAACTTTATTCATTGTCCATTTTTGCAACATCACGTAGAAGTTAAATTAGTTGCAAAAAGTGAAGAAGACTTTAAATCCACTGGATCCAGTCAGTACTCTGTATACTCTGAGTTGAGGTATTGGAATCAGTATCTGGAGGAAAAAAAGTAGGATGTGCCTTCATAAAGGAAAGACATGAATAGGAAAGAAGACTGGAGGAGATGGAATGTAAGGGGGAGTGAAGAGGAGGTGGGAGGAAAGGACAGTAGAAGTGAAGGAGGAGCAACAGGGATGTTAGGAGAATTTTGGATGCCTGCCCTGCTATTGTAACGCTGCCAAATCCCCTCTTGGACCTGAGAGCTTCTCGAGCAGCTGAGACAACTGTGGGAGGTTCTGGGATGCTGAGATCCTTCTCAACTAAGGGCAAGGAAACATCTACAGCAATGATGAAGAGGCAGGTTATCATTTTCATCCAGATATTATTAGATTATTCTGCAATTGATGCAGTTCACACAGCACTTTGCCCGACTTTGTAGTTAAATTTCATTGCACGGCCATGAAATTAAAATCTGTCAGTGAACCTCCAGTCGAATCGACAATCTCTGTGGAATTGTCAAATCGACATTTCTTTATGACTACTGCATCATTGTCAACAGTGTGCATGATAAAAGTTTATGCTGACAACTTATGATGAATGGCCAGGCTGCTGTGTGCTGACTGAGTTTCCCTATGAGGAAAGTGGCTTTACCCAACTAAGTGGTGAGCGCAGCACACTAATCTGTGTGTTGTCGGCCATTGGGTGTGGTTATTGTTTGTAACCAGAAACAAAGTAAAATATGTGCAATATCAGAGCAATTATCGACCGTACCAGAACCTAGACAGCTCACTAAATACATTACTCGCTAAATGAAGACACAATTCAATTCATTTCAGACGTCGGTTGATTGATCCTTGTGACTGAAAGAAAACCATATCGTTCATCTAGTCGTCTAACAAAATGCATTAACTGAAATGATATCCCCTATTTTAGACTCGTACTGACCGCACATCGATCAAGATCTGTTAAAGGTACCCGTTGAAGTTTTTGACCACTCGTCGGGCTATGGGACTAGATGGAAAAGATGCAGGTTTCAAGATATACAAAATAGTAGCCTTTGCAAATGTTTTATGAGGGAAATGCATTAAATATAATAACACAGAAACGGTATGAAGATGTCCTGTTCCAAGGCTTAACAATCCTGATCAGTAAGTTGTTGCAGTTCTTGTCAGATCATGGGTATGGTATGCACCTTTTTGTTATAGGCCACTCCCGTTGCCACACCCCTTTTTGCCAATTGGCATGAATAGGTAATAAGCAGTCCTTTGGGTGATGAGCAACCTTTTCACAAAATCCAGTGTAAATCTCTGAATCCATTAAGAAGTAATGCTACTTTTTGCAACAGACCACTATCAATGCCAAGTCCTCTTTTATCCAGTTAACACAAACAACACTGCACGGCAAATTACAGCCTCCAAGAGCTAAAACTGTGGCCACCAAAGGGTAGAGAAATTCTTATGGACTGACGGACCAACCAGCCACTCACTGACAGAGCAAGCTATAGAGCTGCTTTTAACAAAAAATATGTGAATGTTGGCAAAGATGCGCAGCATAAAATGATGTTTCAATAAGTGTAGCCGGTAGATTCCAGGCATCCAGTAGACTTTTTAGGCTATTAGACCAAATAGTTTATGTCCCATCCTAATTAGCATCCCCATCTTGTCAGGAATGCTGAACATATCCCTGTGTATACTATGTCAGCAGTGACATAAAAGCCTCATCAAAATCCCTAATCCTAAATGAGATTCATGTTGGATAAGGTCTCTCACTGACTCTGTACGTTTGGAGTACACTTGTACTGAATCAAACATGGCACATTCACAACGCAACAGAGAGACATAACAAAGAAATTATTCATTTACAAAGGGGCAAGTTCATGCGACACTTTCTATTTATAAAGGACAAGGTCATAGACAGTGATGTTTCATGAATATCACAGTATCATTACACATTAATGTAAAGTCCCACAGACAAATGAATTTTTTAATTGAATATGCTTGCAGAATAGATGGACTCAGCAGAGGTTTATCAGTCACAGTCTCATCCACTCTGTATAATGAGTTTCAGTGATATAGTGGCTTCCAGATCGGCCAATTGAAAAACAGATGTGGTGTCATCTGATTTACAGTCTTCAGCTTCCCCATCTGTCCAAAAAAGGTGATTAGATGCACGTAGCATAACTTTAAATAAGCATACTAAGCATCACACAGGAGTCAGAAGACATAATCATTAGCTGCAGACACAAAAAGTTAGTGGAACTCAAAAAAGGACAGAAGTTGTCTCGAGGAACAGGAAATGAAGCTCATTTTGTGTCTGATTGTTATTTTTTTTCATGATGAGTAATGTACTTTACAGAGAAATTGCTTCCATTTCTGTTGATTTATTTTTGTCTCATGATTATGATAAAACAAAGGCGACCCCACCTATCCTCCAGAGTTGCTTCAATGAAATGTCCCCATTCGTCACTGAATTACCACAACCTTAACTGAATTGTAATATATCCTGGAAAATATGTAAATCAGGTTTGTTACAGCTCATTTATGTTTGCTATACACCATCATTAAATGCACTCCTTTGGGCTTACTTTACTCTATATGGGCTTTAAATTATGATGAAAAGGAAAGCCATCATTTAGGAAAAAGTAGATTTTTATGCAGCACTGGCAAAATAGTAATGTATTTTTCCATTACATCCAACTTGAGTGGAAAAGTGAGGAAAAAGGTGCTGTGCAAATTATAATGCATCGCATTTTGTTGTCTCTTACAACTAAGGCAACACGACACTGACAGTCAATCACACAGCTTTGTTAGTTACATCTCAAGCAGAACAACATGGGAAATGATAATGGCAACTCATTGTCAGGTTTAAACCACAATTTGACTAAAACGTTGCATTGTACCTGATGTTTTGAATGTGTTGATCTGAAGCTGTGGTAATGATGGTTGATTAGAACTTTGAATACGAAATGAAGCCTTGGCAGCACAAACTATACTTAAACTTATAATAATTTTTTTATGTGGAGGCTCAACAAGGCTATGATTAACTGAAACTTTACTCATCTGAAATATCATGTTTATGATGGAGATTAATTATATTATTTACAGCTGGCACATACACAGCCTATTATTTTTAATTATCTGAACTCGTTGCATAAACTTTACTTATCTCACTGCTTAGTGTCAACAGCCGTTTGTGCTGCAGATTGTGTTTGATGTTACTACAGTCAGACTTATATAGACTTCTTTTCTAGCCTCTCTGCTGTTTTCACGTTTAGATGTGGAGTTGTTTTCTGGTCTCATTAGGCTACTGTAAATTTTATGAGCTCAAGGGGTTTGGTTGGAATACATCACTGGAAAATCAGCTGAACCTCGTCATCAGCTGCAATAACTAATCAACAAATCCTACAAGCCTGGGCTGCTTGTCAATTTCATTTCAAAATGGCGGGAACAACTCATGAGGGGGGTTTAATAATCGCATTTACGGTTAATGCCTGTTTCCATCTACTACTATCTGAATATGAGGCGTTGGACACATTGAGATAAACAGCTGGTAGCGCTATTTCTTTAGTTGGGTGCCATTAAACCATTGCCAAGAGGAGGGTGCAATAAAAGTAGATAATTAAAAGTCAAACCTCAAATGCATGAAAACAAAGTGAAAATCCAGATGGAAATATGACATCTCTGTTTCCAATCTTATGTTTTTGTCTCTTTATTGAAAGTTTGAGTGGCATTTTAGGCACATGCTTCATTTACAACATTATTTTCCAAGTTCTTTATTTTTTTTTATGTGCAAATTGAAAATTTGCTTAAAAACAGGTGGATAGAAATACCACTTTACCTTCTTTGCTATTTAGACAGCCCACTAATTACTGTTATAATATGACGTTAAAGGTTGCTTGTCAAAAAAAAAAAGAGTGGAAACAGTGTTTAAACAAGTGCAGTCTCCAGTACCACAGGAAAAGAATTCAGTAATGGCACAACAAGGCCTCTCAAAATTCCTCATGAACACATTTTCAGTTTTGTGCATTGTGTCTAATGAACTAGATGGCCCATTTCTTGCCTTAGAGGGTTTAACATTTTCCAGAGCAGCCAGTATGGCTTTCCAGTCAGATAAATTGGATACAAAGTGACAGAAGGTACATTTATACGGTAAGGTGTAGATGGAAGTGAACTGATGGATGTTAACTGATGTCTCAGTGAAAGAAAGTACAAAGCTAACACTTATTGAGCCTCGCAAAAGCACGCTGAGGACAGCGAGGCTTGTTGTCACGCCTGGGTCACACTATACTACCTCTACCTGCGCTTGATGGCCGGCGCTAACTGCTGCCCATGGGGTCCACACAGACGGCCCTGCTGCGGTTCTGTCATCTTTTGGTGCTGAGTTTGTGTTTAATAATGGTCATCAAAAAAAGCCTGATGGATATCTTTTAGTGTGGGAAAAATTAGAATAGACGCCAAATCCCTAATTGAGCTGCATTGCTCACACAGGCTGTGTGGCTGCACAAACTTTCTAATAAAGGTGCCTACCTGAGCAGTGTGTGTGTGCATCACAGAACCTGTTGCTTTTTGTTTCTGCAGAGTGATGAAAGAATGATGGGAAGTCAGTGTCTAATCAATACCAAAGGTCTATGTTAGCATATATGTGATGCTTTCTGGAGGGTTTGGAGGCCTTGTTTGTGTGCATTCTTGCAGCTTGGCATCTCTCCATTTTCATACAGTCCAGTATATTAGGTTTTGTTAGTCTGAGTTAGTGCAGTTATCTGTTAATGAATCCTCATTTGTCTTTTGGCTTCCTCTCCGTTCCATTTTATCTGCAGTCACATCCAGTTGCGCTAATGCATGGAGACATGATCAGGGGCTGCACCTAGAAATTAAAGAGTTGAATTAAAAAAAAAAAAAAAATGAAAATGGATTTCACGCCTGAGTTGTCAAGTGAATTGAGGATTATAATTTACATGGCTCCTCTTCAATTCATAAACCTCGAATTCAATTAATTGAGCAAATACCATTCAGTCAATACAATGTAATATTCTCCCTTACTCATTAAATGCAGTTGCAACTGTTCTTGTGAGGCCACAGACTGCACTAGTTCTTTATGGTGATACATGCATGATTACCAATCCACCTTTGTTCCTTGACAGAATTTTGAAAAAAGCACCGGCAGCCTGAGGCCAACTTATCTATCATAGCTGCAACCTCTTTGTAACTCATTTTGTATTCTTAAGTCGTGCATAGTTCTCCCATGCCTTGTTCAGTTCTCTGGCATTCTTACTAGCCAATCTCGAATATGAATAGGTGGTGTATGAAGTAGAGCTATTAATGTCCCATTGAGGAAAGGATTCACTTTTCTCTCTCCTTTTTAGACAAGCAGACAGAATTGCTAGGAAGGCTTGACACAGATTCATTGTAACCAACGGTGGGTATTATTTCCATTTGTCTTTAGCCTTTGAAAACACCTGAAATCATTCTGAGATTGTTGGTAATATTCATCTTTCTTAAGCATGGTTTTAAGTGACAAGAAAACATAGGAGACTGTTTGGAAGAATGTACACTGACCTTCGTGTTTCATAGTCCCATGTTAATTTTTCATAGTCTGAAATGTCTCTCGAAAAACAAAACAACATTTTTGTATTTACTATGCATGAGTAATTAGGCATTTTCTAGACAGCTTACTGTGTGAGTCAGCATCACTGAGTATGGCTGGCACATCTTACAAAACAAAAGAACAAAGAGGATAACCACAATGTGTTTTTGTGCTTTTTCAATAGTGATGTGTCATTTTCAGCACACCCTCATGTGTAGTCTGACAAAACACACACACACACACACACACACACACACACACACACACACTCTTATTTTCTTTTTAAAAGTAAAACATTTTAATTTGCATGTTCGCTTGTTTGTTTTGTAAGATGTAGGCTGTTGTTAAGCTAATTCTCCACTCTTCGCCGTTTAAACTACAATAAAACTAGTTAAGATTATTAAAATCAAATTATGGCTAACTCCATAGCTTAGCAAACATAACTGCATATAGTAAGTCTGTCAAGTACTTTGCTGTTCATATGCACCTTTAGCCTCAATCTTACTGTAGCATTATATCACATACTGTATGTAGCCATCAAGTGCCCGTGTAAGAGCCCTTTTACAGGGTTCTCGTGTATTCATTTAGTCTGCTTGAATCATTAAAAAGTCAGCCAGAGACGGCGTTTTCAACCAGCTCATGGAGACAACATTAGCTTAATTAGCTGGCTAGCTGCAGTAGATACAATTTGCAAGGGATAGTTGTCATTTCAGGTGACAGCTAGAAATGAGAAACCTGTTTTTTTTTTCAACCTGTCTAAAATCAAAGACCCATTGTTTAAGAATTATTAAGAATTTCAGGTGATAAGCTTGCCATACTGATATAATTGTATATGTACCATGCACAAAAGAAAAGCTTCACATGTAGAGCAACAGTAACTAAGAGTCGTAGAGTAATTTTCCATCGTGCTTTCAAAAGCAGCTGTATATTCTGCAAATATGCAATGAAGTTTGGTATTCAGATTTTTCTCTCTCTCATTTTCTGCTGCTTTATCAGTCCATAGGTTTAAGTCTCAGACAAATGTGGTCATACAAAGCACGCCTGTTATACTATGTGAGTAGTATAGATATAGATTATTTGCATGCAAATTCCCTGACACAGTGAATGAAATTGGCTGGGGAAATAGAAAGAGCCAACGTAGCAGCAGAATCTCACGCCTCAATACACTGTAAGGTGTCAAGGGAGCAAGTTGGCAAAGCCCTGCTTTACATTCAAGGCTGAGTGGGACCATTTCAACCAAAGGTTATACACTTCATATTAGTTCAATGAAGTGAACAAGTGTAGATAAATGCCGGGGGAAAAAAAATGTGAGGACAAGTTTTCTAAAGTCACTTCATGCTGCTGGGAGATTTGCAGCTGTCTGGCAGTGCTGGAGGGATGCTACAAGTATGATGGATTGTCAGTAAAAGGATACTTCCCCTTTGTCTCTTACAAAAGTTCCTAGGTTGAGTCCCATGCCAATGTGGTGAAAAGACAAATTCACACATGCATATTAAAGTTTAATTTATGTTTCATTTAATCAAGTTTATTCACATTATGTAGTTCCATTCTAATTAAATAGCTTTAAGTAACATAAAATAAAATTAACCTGCTTACTTTCTTAACTTACCATTAGATGAGTCCAATACCTGCACAGCTACTGTAGCTAACGTTATTTGGCAAATTAAATCCTGGGCTACTCCAGCGTTGTGAAAAGTGGTCAAAACAATTATACTAAAGATAACTTTGAGTTTGTTGAATGTTGTTACAGTGTTATAATGTGGAAAGAATAATCATGATCAGTTACGTGTAAGCAATACAAACTAAAAGAAAGAAAACAGAGCAAAATAAAATGTGAGTAAAATAAGTATAATAATAACTAATAATTATTATTGTTAAGTCAGTTATTCAGTCGAACAAGAGCTTTAGAGCTAGCAAAAGTCCCACTGAGTGCAGTGAGATCTCTGTGCAGGCACTACAGAGGGGTTAAACGTGTCATCACTGTGTTGGTAGCATATGCAAAGTCGGTTGAAAATTGGCAAAGTACCCCTTTTAAATGATTATTTGTGAAACAAAAAGGTCCTGATGTACGGTGGCTCTGAGAGCTCAATTCACTTAAGAAAACATATGCAAATAGACAAAACACAAGCCAATCAAGAAACCATTTTCACCGATTTGAAAACACGCTCAGCATTTAGGAAAAGATGCTCATTCAAACCAAATGCAACCAGATCCAGAAACACTGCAATTAGCAAAAATGACTGTGGAAACTGTTACCAAGGGACACTAAAAAAAAAAAAGCGACGTTATCAGTGAAAACGATTTCTCTTTGGTTATTCCTGTGACTCATTTGATCTTTGAGCATTATAAATGAAAACACTAAGTGAATATGATTTCAAACACTGATGCCAAACACTAATAAAACTGTTTACAATGCTGAAAACACAATAGGGTGCTTGTAAAGAGTAGCAGAAAAATCACGGAATGATGTAGCTGTTATTGAACACACATTTTGTGACACACTTGCTTCATTTAGGCTCCACTGCTTCAAATAATTGTTTGCATGAATCAGGCTCTGTTGTCTGTTTACTAGTTGATTGGGACACACTTGAATTTTGTGTGAATGTGCTGTGAGCTACTGGTTCTCCTGTGAGTGATGCAGGAAAGACACTTAAAGGTTTTTTCAACATGCACCCAATTGCCTGTGTCACGTACTTTAAGCAGAGAGAAGTGTGAAGAGGAAATATTCAGGCTAGCAGTGATGCTGTCATGTTGAAGGTATTTATTAGAGTTCTCCAAAACCCACACAGCATACAACTAAACAATTTGTTCCGGCTTACAGACTGTGATGTCTGCCATGTTGCTGTCATTGATAGCTGAACATTGTACAACCACCTTTTTGTGGATTTATATGCTGTAGATGCACTTCTGGGATGTTTTTTTTCCCCCCTTCAAACAAGCTGCATCAAGGCAGGGCGCTGAAATATGAGTTTAATTTGGACAGATCTGTTTATATGCCCTCATTAATCCACGTCTCTACCCTACAGTGACCAATTAAGGCTTCTAGTGCTGAAGTAAAGAGTGATATGCGACTGTTGAATTTTTATGTCTGTTTAAGGAGAACATATAGAAGGATAACGAATGGATGTAGTGCGGGACTTGCTTTTCTTGTGTATAGCGTTTAACTGTGTAATGGGGAGTTTTGCTTGCTTTTGGTCTCTCTCTCATTATCTCTGTAAATGGGCTCTCTGTGTGATAATTAAATGCAGCTCTGCAGCGGAAAAATGCAAATGAATGGGACAAACAGAGCAACAAGTCTCGGTAGTTCCCTATGGACATGCCAAGCCAGGAAGTGATTGAAAGGCAACAAAGGAAACAGCCTCCATTGTGATAGCAGAGGAGAAATTCATTTTTTTTCTGTCTGCCTTGTTGTTGCAGAACATAATGAACCACTTCACTTTGTTTTGTACATTGCAGGCCTTCGACATCCCTGCACTCGTTAAAACAAAATGAAGCAATGTTGTTCTATTGACGGGCTTAGTCCGACTGTCACCATAAAGATGTGTGATTTACCCGAATGCATTTCACACCCTTCTAATCAAATTTTACTCATTGTCTACAGCTAAAAGTTTTTAATCAGACCCACCTTCAGTAAACTACTTCACACACTGGGCACAGTAATGTAGGTAAGTACGGCACCAAATTATTTTTCATATTTCCATAATAATCAAGGTCAAAGTAATAAAATAAAAACACAGACACCACAGTCTGCATACAAATGACGGCAACCCATCACAGTAAATGTTGTCTGCAGTACACAGACCCCTGGGGGTCGGACAGCCAGAGAATATTCATTTAGACAGCACAGCAAGTATAAGCTGGACAGATTTTGACAGATGATGCAAACATGTCAGATAAACCCGGAGTAAAAACAATATGACAAGGTCTATCTCACTCTCGGGTTTACGGTCTATGTAGGTTTGTGTCTAAAAAATCTGGCAGGTTGAGCAAAGTTTGACTTGCATTTTTCATTAGCTTAAAAGAAACCCATGTAAAGGTCAAATGAATCCTGTTAGTCATATGATTGATAGTTTTAATAAAATAACAATCAACTTGATGTATTTTGTTACTTCATATATTGTTAAAAATTAAATTGGTTTATGTGGAGATGGGGTTTATGACAATATATAAGTCTTTATTCTGCCTCTGAAGGAAGTACGACACAACTGGCCATGCTCAGAAATGGGTGAAGTGAAGAAAGTGCTAGTCATTACATAGCAACATACATAGCAACAACATTCTTATTCAGGTGCTGGTATACGTGATCAGAACATGTCTTCGTACTGGAGTGTCTTTGATTGCTTGATGTGGTAACCACTCGTTTCTGTACCAGCTTAGTTACTTAAGCAGTTGAGGATGAACCCATTTTGCCTGACAGGACTCAGCCTTATGTAGCTTCTCCATCTGACCAGTGATGGAAAAGGAGAGTGAAGACACAATTTATGGAGAAAATGGCTATATTTACAGGAACATATTACAAGTTATGCTCTGCATTGTGTGAGTCATACTTTCTCTTGAATTTCATGTCGATCTGAACACTGTTATTCATCATCTTGTTTTGTTTTGATATCCTTAGGATGAATTCTATTTGCTTTGGAGTTCCCCTGACCTTTTCTCTGGCACCACCAGCAGGTCAATGTTTTTTACTTATCTTTTGAAATGTCTCAACATCTAATGGAAGGAAGGACAAAGCATGATGACTCAGTTCATTCTCTGACTTTTCCTCTGGTGCCACCATTGGGATAACATTTGTGGTTATGAGTGACATTAAGTGTCTGAGCAAATAAGTGATTTGCCATGAAATTTGGGAAATTGGACATTTGACATTCATGTTTCCCTCAGGATGAGCAGTGATGACTTTGGTGTCTGGCTTTTCAGACAGTTATAGTTTGTGTTTAGTGCTACTTGGGAAATTTCGGCACTCTAACATGCTAAACTAAGATGGTGAACAAGGTAAACATTAAACCTGCTGAACATCAGCATGTCAGTGTTGTCATTATGAGCGTGTTTGCATCCTAATGGTAGCATTTAGCTCAAAGCAACGCTGTGCCTAAATACAACCTGTAAGAGCTGCTGTAGTACAGTTCTGTTATTTACATGCCACAGGCCTCATAGCTTAAAACTGTGACTAACATTTATTCAGGCATATGTATTTTTATGTATCCAGGATTCTGTGTTTACATACGTAACACATAAACAGTATACTTGTAAACACAAAAAAAATTGTTGACAGTATAGCACAAATCCAGAAAAACACAAACACATAAACGAATACAGAAAAAAAACTGAACTGAAAACTAAAACTGAAAACAACAAATCCCCCGTGCTCTGTCCATCACATAAATGGGAGCTCACAGACCCATAAAATACAAATATGCACCTAATTCAATTATCCATAAGACATCTTTATTCACATTTGACCCCATTCATTATATCACCTCTCAGTAGTCACATACAGCTGTATAAAATTGCAGAGACCTTTGTTTTTGGTCACCAGATAATTTCAAGTCCATTGTAGGCAGTCCTGAAGGTCTTTGCAATAATACATGGTGAACATGCAGCCTTCTGAAAGGTACTTCTGTGGTCCGTATATTCCCAAGAAAAACTCTAAAATCCCAAGTGAGGGGAGTGCGGTGGGTTGCAGGCAGCCAGGCTGTTGAGAAGTGCTGCAAGTATTACTTGCTCTATATTATTTTGGGAAATATAAGCTCGCTTGCTCCATTGCATTTGAATTGCTTCCAACTCACCTGTGCATAGCATTCTCCTGGAGGGAATAACTGTTTATATTCATGCCATATGTGGTGTTTTTTTTTTCCTTCACCATAACAAAAACAAATTTAAATTGAGTGCCATATAAAGTAGCCCTATTCTCTTTTCCATTGTAAGAACTATTACTTTGATCGGGGGACGTGTGAGAAAGAAGATTAAAACCTTGTTACAGTGTCAAACATCAGTGAAACATCTGACAGCTTTGTGGATGAAAATGTAAATCAAACGTCCCCACAGATTTGAATGCCAAGCACACTCAATTTCCCTACTTTATTGCACAATAGGTTGTGGCTTTGTTCCCACTGCCTGCGCCAGTGTTACTGCTTCACCTTAGGAGAGTAAAGAAAAACAATGCCATGTCACTGTGAGCACAGTACCTAAAGCCTTCACCTAAAGCCAACAAGATGCTTGTGTGTGTCAGAGGCTTTAAAAGAAAAGAAGAAAAAAAGACATGCATCTCACAGTAGTGGTGTACAGTATATGCCTGTCAACTTTTTATCTGTCTTCTCCAGCATGTATTGTGTCAGACTGACATTAATAAATCAGGTATCCATAAATAAAGGCAGCTACCGTAGACAGGAACAGATATCTGGAGCAGTGGTACTCAAAGTGGGTGCTGCAAAATGTATCATGCGTTCATTTAATAGACATTTTTAATGTTTCAACACATTGAAATAGCTGAGATTTACATGAACTAAGTTTTAGTTTATGTATTCAAATAGTTCATACTTAATGTATCAGCTGCTGCATTAGCGAAATACTTTTAGGTAAAATGCTTCAGGAAAAAACAACCCTCTGTAAACTTTATTCATATAATGTTTCATACACAAAATGTAGCTTCAAGTAACAGTACAACAGTAGAAATAGTATACATTATACATTCACAACCACCAAAATAATGAAATAATCTCTTGGGCCTTTGGGGGTCCCTAAAGATCATGGCATGACTTTGACAGGGTAGGATAGACTGCTGAGTTAGCATGGCATCCTCATTAGCGACACACAACTTAATCACATCAGACTTTGTCTTGTATTCAGCTTTGCGATTGACTACTTTCACATCTCTGTAGCTTTATTCCCTTAACTGAAACACAAGGAAGTACCTCTGATAAACGTCCAAGTGAAGTGAAGATTGATGGTAATGTGCATACAGAGATAGATACAGTAGACAGAATAACATGGACAATAAAGGCAAATTCCAGTGAATGTCCTCCTTCAGTTCTGCAGTTACTCTTCACTCGAGAGCTTTACATATTGGAGGAGTCCCTCTCGGCCTGTAAACCACAGGACTTCTTCTTCTCTGTGCACTCAGATTTCCTCTCTTAACAGCTGGCTCTTTGGCTGAGAGCCGTCATGCTGGAGAGAGCTGTGCGATGTTTCCTCCTGGCAGTGATAGAGCTGCTCTCTAGAATGGTTTCCCCTGGTGCAGAATGCGTCTTGCTGTGTTTGCCAACCCAGGAGACAGGCATCACATCTGGTCCTCCGCTCGGCAGCGAGAAGTAAATTCTCCTAATGACAACCGGCTGGCCAACGGCCCGATTCGCTGCAGCTTGGGTGTAAAGCTGGCCTCTGAAGATGGGGGACCTTCCGTGATTTGTGAAACGGTCAACACATTTCAGGGGTTTTTACTCACTGCCTTGAATGGAAATGAGGAAGGCGTGAAACAGACCATGTTGCTGTGTAGTCTGACATTTCACTCATCTGATTGTTTTCTCCAAGGTCGCACAGTGTGATATGAAAGCTGTTGTGTCCAGATGGACGGTCAGCCAGATAGATGATAGGTGCTAAATGTTCACATTTGAGTTCATTAATGATTTATTCATTGCAAAAGGTATTGGACTCAAAGCCAGTTCCTATATTAGCTGTTTTTAAGTCGAACTGATATTAAAAGTCTAGAAATCAGCATATATTGTGTATCACTTCCAGCACACTTCCTCTCTATTCACTTCACTTCAGTTTTACAGTCCATACAAAGTCTTTATAAAAAAGTTTAGGAATTAAAGGTATACTTAGATGCATATCGATGAGGTGACAGCCAAGTATTAATAATAATGTATTAATAGTGATGTTAACATTGCAGATATGCAAACCAACGCTCAACACTGTCCAGCAACTTTTCAGGCAGACATTCGCTATATTCCTTTGGAAATACTTGGCAATGCTGTTCTAGCATCCACACAGACAGTGAGCCTGTGATTCGAATCATGACACTGAGTAACATTTGGATGGGTGGTTAACGTACAATTACAGATCACCTTTACAGGGCTACTGCTGATTGCTGTGAGTATTGACATTGTGTTCATTTGACATCGTCATTACAACAATTACATTTAATTGCCAACAAATCTTTTATGAACATGTATAGGACATCACAGAAATTGATAGCTTATCTCTGAGCAAAGCTGACTCTGAAATATCAGTCAACACCCACCCAGAGGCCTAAAGCTGCTATTTTCCAAAAACGGTTTCATCCTCTTTTGACAAAAGGAAAGATATGTTCAATAGCTGCAGTATCATTATACTTAAGTGAGAAGAATATGTGAGAAGAATTCAAATTCAAAATGTGTCAAGAGAAACGTTTCTCAAAAAAAACCTGCTGAAGCGTAAGATGCAGCAACAGCAACGCCGTCGTGTTTTGTGAAATAAAGATTAAAGAGTTTGATAATTAGCGTGAGCAGAAATAACCTCCGTGGCTGAATAAACAAAGAGTTCCACTTTGAGAAACTTTTAACTTCTTCCAAAAGAAAATCTAACATCAAAGACATTGCCTAAACACATCCAAGCCAACAAATCACGGATTCTTAGCAGCGTACGAACATACAGACAGCTAACATATCAACCTCGTTCCCCATAAACATCTCAGCTGGATATCACTGACTGTGTTAGAAAACTGCTGTAGTCAGACGTCTGCAGTGATGAGATACAGAAGCACAATGCAGTCATTTGACCACTAATCCATTATCTGCTGCAGAGCTTGCTAAGAGAAATGTGATGGTCATTTCATGCCTTTTTAAGTAACTCGAGAACCACACCCCTGTTTCACTTTAAGTAGTTTAGGAAAAAGTTGAGGTTTGGAACTGCAGGGCTAACTTTCCGTGTTTGGTATCAGACTGTTCAAAGGCTCCACGTTCAAAGGAGTCCTGGCAGATGTTAGGCAAAAGAAAATTATAGAGATTTAACGTGAGGTTGTTCTGGATGGTCTGTAGTATGTCTCTGCTTAAACCCTGAGGATGAACAGAAGACATAATTATCACTATCAGAGTTTTATATAAGCAAGAAAAATGAGCTTCACAATGTTTTTTTTCTTGTGATGTTGTCACAAATACATTTGAGCCGAAATGATTGGTTGATTACTTGTTCAGTCACTCAACAGAAAATGAATTGGCAATTATTTTGATAATTAATTATGTAAGAAGATTTTCATCAAAAATGGCAAATATTTGAATGTTCCAGATTCTCAACTGAAATTGGAGGTTTTTAGACTGTTGGTTGGACCAAAGAAGGAGGATTTTTTGTAGTCTTTTTTCCTTGAACTCACCTTGAGGAATGTTTTTTTTCTACAAAACCCTCTTTTAATAAAGAAGCCCAGTGACCATTTGACATTTAATGATGTTCAAACAGCACAGACACATTTTGGATCAATACCAAGCCCCTCAGCAGAATATATGTAGAAAAATGTGCCTGTATAAAGAAAGTACCAAAATACTTCCTCACATCAGGTCATCATGTAAAACAGGGCTGCAAATAACAATGATTTTAAAATGTCTTGTTTAGTCCGACCAATGGATCGTGGACCCAAAGATCAATATGTTATCATAGAAAAGAATGAAAAACAACATATTTACATTTGGGAGGCTGGAATTGATTTTTTTTACCTAAACAACTGCTGAAATGATGACAAATGACTTCTATTAAAGTTAATTTTTCTTGATATACTGATCGATCAGTCAACTAATTGTTGCAGCTCTACTGTGAAATTGTAATAGTCCCATGATGATGCTGCTGTCCAGATTTACAGGGACAGAATCTGCTGATGCTTCCTCAAAGACAAAAAGTAAAGATGTTTTTCTTTTTGCCTTACCTTCTGGTTTATGGAAAAGCAAACTAGACAGACAGAATGTGTCAGTTGTGGGTTTGTTGATCTCACAAGGTTAAATGATATGCTTAAGAATCAAAACCCTCCAGGAACTGTCCCTAATGTACAGCAAGCAGTACAGCATGACATGACAGAACACAGTGCTGTGTTTGTGAATGTTACGTTTGACAACACTGATGCCACACTCTATACTCGGACAAAATTTGACAGGAAATGAGTAAAAACCATCGGGGAGAACCTTTGAGTTAACTTAAGACCTTTTTCCTCGCTTCTTCTTCTGGGGTCGACCTTGACGAGACCTCCCTCTGCTGCCTTTTCGCAGCACACTGAACAGCAAAACGACAGACGAGGTGCATGCTAAGTGGAGGTGGTGGCTCCTGTCATGGCCGACCTGGGTGCTATCAGGCCGGGATCAGTCGGCTATGTCTGGATGACAGGACACTGCCTGCGTCTGTGTCACTCCTGAGTGTCCACAGGCGTCCTTCGGCCTCGGTGTCATGACAGCCAGCTCAGCATGACAATAGGACACCTAACGGGGACGAGGAGTCTGCTGTCAGCATCTTAAACTGCATCCTGAGCTGCTGCCATCGCCATGTGTCCAAACACTCTGCATATGCAAAGCTCACTGCCAAATTGATATAAATACATTACAAAACTTTAAGAATAAATCATACTATTATTCAGCATCCCCAGTCGGCCTCATCCAGTAATTTAAAATGTGTGCGGTAAAGATTTACCAAATGACCTTTAAAAAGTTCTGTATTTGCATTGACTGGCGTCCAGATCCCTGAACTCCCTGAAGGACTGCTAAACACTTAACGGTTAATGAGCAAAAACCCTAAAACTCCCATCTGTTGAAGGAAGCCAAAACTGAGAGGATGTGATGAGATAGGAGGAGACAGTGAGCGTTTTTTGATTTTTTTTGTTTTTACTCAGGACTGATTAGCTCTTTTGTAAAAGCACATGCCATTTCTCAATTTTGAAAATTAAACTAAACAGCAGAACATGGTAAACATTGGCTGCTTCACATCACCATGCTACAGGTCAGTATTTTAGCCTTTAGCTCAAGTCACCACAGCGCTCAAGTGCGGCCTCACCGTGCCTCCAGCGTGGCTGTACAATGTTATCCTCTATGTTACGACTGTACATTCAACATCCTTGGGCTTCGGTGTCTTGAAAGCATCATCTCGGCTTGCTTTGACTACTTTACCTCACTTTTCTTTTTTTAAATTGATTAACAGTAAAAAGACAAATCAACAGATTAACAAATAATGAAAAGAATCACCCGACCGAACAGCAACATTTAAACATCCACTAATTTAGACGTCCTCTAATTTCTCCAAAATGCTTGTTTTTGAACTTTAATTAAAATCCTTCCATATTTACATTTTGCTTACTGCACTACGGTGACAAGTCCATTTTGCAGTTTAGGAAGGCTTCTTTCCCTGAGAGAAAATCAATTTCCCAACTGCTGTCGTCCACCGCCACACAGAAGTGCGCTGATTATTCTGGAGAGAGAGAGAGAGAGACAGAGAGAGAGAGAGACAGAGACAGAGCAGGCAGGAGAATGCAGGATGAGGACCTACAACCGGCACAAGGTGCAGCACCACCAGTGGCCTCAATCAGTCATCAGGTGCCTCTGTATGGATGGAACAGAGAGGTTGCACCGTTGGCAGGCCCCAGCAACATGATTAAGGAGCCAGCGGCATGATTACGCTGCACGCCTTATGAATGGAATAATGGAGAGAGGCAAAGTCTGGTGCTAAATTCTCCTGATGGAGGCGAGACAGGAGTGTGCGGTGGGGAGGAGTCTGAGGCCCTCCCATGTGACCGGGAGAAGATAAAGGACTGACAATAGATAATTAAGGAACTGCCAGGACCTCTTTTCTATTCACACAGCGTTTTATTAAAGGGGATTCTGTATGGAAGAATATTAATATAAACTACCAGTCGGTGTGACTCAGATGAATATAAATTGGGGCCAGTGGGGGGAGGAGTGCATTACAGAGTGTTTATCAGGAGCGTAGGGGGGCATGGTGATCATGAGAATGGGCTGCACACTTTTGCGCTGAAGCTTCGGCTCTGTTGATCTCTGGCGAATAACCAAATGCATGTCGGCAACAAAAGTGCTTTCAAACGCTTTGCTGTATGCACATTTATACCTCTGAGTAAAAGTGTGTCCATGCAATTTATCCTCTTAAACAGTCGTCCATTTTATGCTTCTTGTCCGATTTACTGTGCTACATGCTGCTGCAGCTATAGTTAGTTTGCAGGTTTAGACAAAGCATATGGCCATTTTTTAAATTTTGGTGAAAAACGGTTTACATTTGCCAAATACAACTGACAATGTTGTTAATGCATCAATAATAATAAGAAGCGTTTTGAATGGAGGACTTTTACTATGTTGTTGTTTCTTTCTTTCTTAGCATCTGCTACACTTTTCCATTGTTGCACACCAGAGCCTAAAGAATTAGTTGATCAGTCAGTGATTTTGTCGTTTAACTAGTCTTGTGTTGTTTTTGCTGTCAGGGTCATTGCTCTGCTAAAAGGTGAACTATTTTTTTAGTAAACTGAAGCAGATTCTCTTGCAGTATATTCCTGTATTTTGCTCCATCCATTCTTCCTGCAGTCTTAACAAGATGCTTAGTCCCTGCTGAGGAACTGCAAACCTTCAGCCTGATGTTGCCACAGAAAATAGTATAAAATGACCACCAACCTAATTACCAACTATCGACCAGCTTTAATTATTAGTGGATATTATTAATTCATTACTACCAGCACTTAAATTCAAAACCAAATTAAACAACAATAACTTAGATAATAACAATCAATTATCAAGCAGTAGTTACTAATTTCTACTGTATTATCCCAGTCCAAGGGGGCCAAGGGAAAAGGAGAAGTTGTGTTTTAGTAGATGTGCTGTCTTTGTCTGTATCATCACAAATCAAATAACTTTTGGTTTCAACTGTTGGCCAAAAAGCAATCTGAAGATGTCATGTGGCTCAGGGAAACTGTGACATTTTGGGAACATTACATAACTGATTGATCTCCAAATTAATTGACAGATAAAGCGATAATAAAAACAATCTGTAACAGTCCTAATTACTACCAACAGAATGATTTTAGAATCTAAGCCTAAACAATGTACTGATCATGACAATGAAAGACTATTTTGTTCTTATGACACATTAGATATTATAAAAGAATTACTACTAGTGCTGCAATGAAGTCAAATTATTGTGATACATTTATCAAGAAAAAATGCCAAACTTCCATGAATGTATGCCTGACTTAACTGCAGCCTTACTGAAGCAGATGCCAAAGTAGATATTGATATGGATTTTTATTATTATTGACAAATACATAGATAATGCTATTCTGTTGGTGCAATAATAAAGGCGAACATGTGGACAATTTGTTGATCTGGCTGTAAGTTCTGCCTTTCAGATGTGAAGATTTGCGGACTAAAAAAGCAATTTGAAGAGGTCATGTGTTTGGTAATTGCAGCCCCTCTTACTGTGAACGAAGTAATTTTAGACGCAGCAACAGGCCTTAAAGACACTCCATGGTACGGAGACCATAACTGAATCATACAGGCTAGTAAATACAGTACAGAAGAGGGGAACGTGGAAACCTGTTCCCCTTTGTCATAGACATGGTTGGTGTGATAGGTTTTCATTATCAGTGGAAAAGGCTTATCTGATGTAGGGGTTGTTCAGATGGAAGTGCCTCTCCACATGGATTTTAAAGATAAGTGTACGGCCCCATGCAATTTGGAGTATCCTTTTATCCAAAACACCTGACAGAACCTGCAGGCATATACTTTTTAAAGATGAATAAGCCCAAAGGGGAGAATAACACTCTGTCTGGAAGTGTTAGCTGTAGTAAAATGCCAACATATTGAGTGAAGCTTTTAGCAGAGAAATCTTGCTTGAAAACATCTTGGGAAAGGTATTCAATGTCACTTTTGTCTCAAGGATCTACATTTTATTTTTTAAAAAGTGCATATATGTGTGAATTAAATTTACTTGAAATGAATGGGAAGTGGATATCTACCATTTCTTTACAGATTAATTCACATCTGACACTGAACCAAAGTACCAAAAACACTATTTCGACAGACAAATTTCAGGGCAAATATACCACAGGCACAGTAAATACTCATTTTTAATTGGCTGACAGATCTCAGTTACATTATTCCACATTTGCTTTTGCTAAATTTTCACAACATGGTTTGCCAAATTCATAATGTGACATCCAAACAGACGATAAAATGCAGGCATTGCATACAAGGTGTGAAATGCCAAGCCACATGCTCAGGCCTCAGCATACAGAATTTGTTTTATGCATTTTGTCTTGTATGATTGTAGGATTTGCCGTAACTGATTAATCATTGCAGCTCTCAACAAATAAAGTCATGCTGTGATAAACGTGATTCATGGCATATTAACTAATTTGATACAGAAACCTGTGTCGCTGGATTTTGACACTGACTCTGTTTTAGGTGTCCATTGAAAGTGGTGTCCCATAATGTACCATTATAGACCATTGTAGACCATTTTCCTAAATCAGCGTGCAGATGATGCTCAACTGCTGGTTACCGTAGAAACAGTACTCCTGCTTGCTGCTGCGTTGCCAGATAATGTCTCTCACATAAATAGACCTAACCAAGGACACAAGGAAACTTTGGATTTTAATTTGGACAAAGTTGTCATTTCTCTTTTATGAGTTACAGTTGTATGAAACAATAAGATTTTTTTCATTATTAATTATTCTACCATTTTTTTCTTGATCGATCTTTAAAATGTCTTTCAAATGTCAGCAAATAACACAAAAACTACTTGAAATACCTTTATTTGTCTGACCAACAGCACAAAGCCTCAATATATTCAGTTTACTATCCTAGAGCATAGTCCTATTTTTTAATATTATTATTATTATTGTTGTTATTATTATTTTGTGTAGTCTTCATGAGATTATCACTGGCAGGTGTGCCAAGCTGTAGTTCAATTTAGCTGCAACAGTCAGACTGATTTTAATATAGTGCACTCTGAAATTCCCAAATTTCTGTCTATTTCAAAGTTGAATTTTAAAATGGAAAAATGTATAAGGAAATGTATATTTAAAGTAATAGCGAGCATTTTTCAGGCAGAAGTTGAATCATGTCTATATCAATCACATTCTCCAAAAAGACCAGAATGTCACAGTCTTTCCTACTCAAAGAAAATCTAAGTTATTCTAATGTGACAAGTTACTCCAACCCACGCTGCTGTGCTTTCTGATGATTCAGTCTGCTTCCCTCGGTCACAGATCTTTAAGTCTTACAACTGTATTTTCTTTCTTTGCTAATTATAATGACATGTTATACTGCGTGCCTTGCAAGATAAATATACCCAAAGGGACAACTGAGTCTTGACCTTGTTCTTGTAGCATCTCTTGTAGCATAATAATTGGAAACAGGATGTTTTGGCTCCTAAAGGAAACTTGTCAATGCGTGATAGTCTATGTACCTCAGCGTCCACAGTATTAATGAGGAAAGGAGGCAGTTGTTTTTCATGGTCTAGTTTTTATTGTTGGGTAAAATGACAAGCGTGTTTTCTCTATATAAATAACAATCACATGAAAGAACATACAAGACATGGCTATATGGAGGTGAAAGCAGTGCTTGTGATCACAATGTGCTTAGGTACAGGATGTTGGTAATGACAGCTGTATGTTTGTTTTCATTTGTTAAAAAGGAGTGATTATTTGCTCGGAAATTAAAAGAACCTGCGTGAATCTGTACATTAATGGGAAACAAATGAACTCACAGTCAGCCGCTATGTACAGAACATAAATAGAGAGAAAGGTCAGAGGCATCGTCATCAGCACAGTTGGGTTTAAAGATTGGAAAACAATGTGTGACGGGAGAAGCAAAGGATCAAATTAAATCAAAATATATATGAGGAAGATTTGACAGGAAAGACAGAATGACTTTATATAATCTGTACACATCAAAAGTCCATACTAAATTTGAGATACAGTTGCCCATTGTGATTCACAGAGTCAGAGAGTGCTAGGGTGAAAAATGCATAGAAATGTGTCCAGCTATGTATCTACTGCAGGAGCATTCAGAAAGAGCTGTTTCTCATATTCAAAGCTTATCTTCGAAGACCCTCTACACAATACAACCACAACTACCCCACTCCCCAGTGTGCTAGCTCATTTTTACTTCACATTAAACATCCACTTGAAACACGCTGTCAAACAGAGCAGACAATGCATGTTTTCCACAGTTCATTCTATTATACTCCAAGATGTTTTTCTTTTCTTTTTTTGGTCCAGGGATATTGAAGTGAATAGAATTTTCTTCATACACGAGTCCTCTATTGACTCACTGCTAAGCAACATTTTCAAATACTTAACATTTCACAATGTGTGGTATTAAGCTGGTACAATCCAACTACGTTGCCACTGACTTTCATTTTTCTGCTTTGGACTATAAAGGAAAAATATATATTCAAAACCTTTATAACGCTGGTTATAATTTCGAATCAAAGGTTACAGATCGCACAACCATAATGAACCACTCAGACTCTCTGTTTCCACTTCAAACAGGATGGGATCACAGCAAGGGCTCGTTTTAATTAGACGGACTCGTCTGCATTGGACGGATGGATAGACGAGAGCAGTAGATTTGCGAGGAACCACGCTCACCACGAATGGAGGGGTCAGGGGAAGAAGTGTAGTCTGCAGTCACACTGGGAATAATTACGCTAATTCCTCTGATGGAGGGGAATTTTCCTTGAAGGCACAGGAAAAAAGTTGGGTATGGGTAAACTTAAATTACAAGAGTTAATCCGGACATAGACAGTATACATATTTATATTTATCTGCCAATTCACTTAAATATTGGTTTGTTCAGAGATTATCTACAGCATTCCCACACACTAACAATAGATTTTGAATAATAATCCAAAATTCCTCATATTAATGGATACATACCAATTTTCCTGATAAAGATTACCAGCAAGGAACTTTATGCTTACATATACGTGAACAACCCAGTGGGAAAAAATGATTTTAACTTGGCTTTAAGACAATATCAATCAATTATTCCCTCACTTGTATTTATTTATTAATTTATTTTTCATTCATCCAATGGACTTGCAAATGCTCAATTTGGTTTCTGAATCTGTAGAGTTCACTATTGCGCTCCCACAAAATTAAAAAATCTGCAACAGAATTCAGTGCAACAGTACCTTTTGAGGAAAAAAAGCTCATCGATCGACGTTATCACCTAAGACTCCCCGACCCACACCACCACGTTGCCTTTGAGGACATCAGTGATCTCACAGTTGAGCTTGTTGAGCCGTCCGTCCAAGATGAAGAGGGACTCTCTGGAAGGGGTCATGAGGTACTGACCGAACAATCCGCTGCCCACCATTACCCTGTTCCTACTGCTCCAGGGCCACTCGAACGACTTGGTGGCTTCTTTTAAGCTCTTGATCATCTTGACTTTGCCGGTGCTCAGCTCCACAAACAGAGCATCAGTTTGACGACCAGAGCTACCGAACACGTTGTACTGGTGGACCTCAGTAAAGGAGCGCTGGAAGGCCAGATCAGACAGGTGAAGGTTAGTGTGGATATCAAAGGGCTCCTGGATCTCTCCCCGCTCTGAGATCATCTGGATCCTCATCAGGCCGTCGCCATCGTCAACAGTGACCAAGTAGTGGCCGTCCGGAGACATGTAGGGAGTACCGGTGACATCACGGTTTTGGCCAATTACACTATCTGTTACACTGTCCAAGATGAGCTGGGGCTGCGTGGCGCCGGTGGAGTCATGCCTGCAATTGACAAAGTAGTAACCGCCGAGATGGGTATAGGCCACAGACTTGGGGATGCAGTTATACTCCCGTAAGCTGATGTTTTTCACATATGACGTCGTCTCCAGGTCAATCTTGTGGAGAACAGGCTCATTTCGATGAAGGATGAGGCCAAATCTGTAGACAATTTACAGAGAAAAACAAAGAAAAAGATTAATCAATAACACATTTTGTCTTCTTGTAAAACCCAAACCATGACAGACTCTATAGATGGCAATGTCGGTCAGTCTGTCCATCGCTTTGGGCCTGACTGAAATATCTCAATAGCTATTGGATGGATTGCCATCAAATGTTGTGTAGACACTCATAGCTCTGAGGTTGAACGCAACCGAGTTGCTCATCTTTAATATAGCACCACCAGCAGGTCATGGCTTTGACACTGTCTTTACATTGTAAATATATATTTTACTAGATGAACCAGTGAAAAATGTTCTGGTTATCAGTTGAAGGAGAGTAATTATATGCACATCACGTTGGTGCAAGGCTATCAGAAGACGGTGTCAATGAAAAAAAAAAAAAAGGGCACCTGCACACTTGCTCCAATGTATAGTTGCTGACAACATTTCAAACCTTCTTTGATCTTCATCTTGTCAACAGCATGTTGGACCAGCACTTGAATCTTAAGCATCGTCAGTAATAATACATTTTTATGACATGGAGCTGGTGTGCAGGGATTACCCCCTTTTTCAATCAATCAATCAATCAATCAATCAATCAATCAATCAATCAATCAATCAATCAATCAATCAATCAATCAATCTTTATTTATATAGCGCCAATTCATAACAGCGTTATCTCAAGACGCTTTACATGAAGAGCAGGTCTAGACCAAACTCTTTAATTAGAGAGAGACCCAACAATTCAGGAATTCAAAATTAAGGATTCAAGAATCCCCACATGAGCAGCATCAGATATTATATTGAGCAACAGTGGAGGAAGAACTCCCCTTTAACGGGAAGAAACCTGGAACAGACCCAGGCTGTTCTGTCAAATAGTTTAATTTAAAATAGGGCCAGTGGAACCAACTATTACTCCTTTTTGCTTGAAGACAACAGGAATTTCCCCTTGGGGATTAATAAAGTATATTGATTGATTGATTGATTTATTGATCTTGCCAATACTAAGTAAATGTAATTTGAACAATTTAAAGACTGCCAATTTGTTTTCGGTTCCAAAGCTCATAAGTGGTAACATGTTAAAATAAAGTAGCACAATCCACATATCGAGATGAAATCAACCCGAAAGAAGTAATGCAAATTAATTTGTATGGCATAATTATGAAAATTGTTGGACTGGCATAATTTTAGAGAAATGTTCAGGGGAAAAAAATATTGCTGAGAGGTCCATTTACCCACCTTAACAGGCAAATTCTGGTCCCTGACAATCTTCATATTGGCAGTATAGCATCATCTACACTTTCCTCCCTAATAGAATTATAACAGTTTTATATGTGGGCCATGGATCACTGAAAATGCTATTCATTACAGAAACCCACAGAATCTGTTCACAGCACTTTACATTTTAACAGCTGAGCAGGGTTGAGGGGGATATGCAAGGAGTTGACAGGCCTCAATTAAATGTGAATAACAGCTGATCAATGCTGACAGGCACTTCAATCTTTCCGCCATTCATCATCTTTTATGCCATTTGAACACCAAGCTGTCTGTACCTGTGAACAGAAAATGGCTATTTGACAGCCACGGAGCACATTATCATCCCTGCAGAGGAATCATTGATCCAGAGATCGTTGTGTCCACTGGGCCCAGGCAGGCGGCAGCTCTGAGATCAGATCTCTGTGTGTTTTTTTTTTTTTTTTTTTTAAATGGAGTCATTAAAAAAACTAAACTAAAACTTTGTGGACATAACTGAACAAATTATGTCCAATGTTGGCTGACACTGCATTGGGTTAGGCCAACATTTGACCCGTATTGTTTGTTCCTGACTTATTTTAGAATCATTTCTGCCAGATTGGTTTAGTCGCTAGGTGGATTTCTGGCATGTTGGAAATGTTGGCCTGCTCTCTTGCAGTTTGAGTATTTTTGTAATCAGATTTCCCACATGACTGCTGTCAAAATCCATTCTAAACTGTAGTGAGCTTGTTTTAACATTATTAGAGAATAATCTCACATTTTATGGCTACAGTCTTGACTGAGACTCTCGTGATTTGAATAACATTGAACTCCGCTGAAAACAGATCAGCCTTATTATTTGCATCCTCCCAGCAATCTTTGGCTCCACTGTTTTCTTTTGTTCTCCTTGCTTTTGGTTTAAAGCAGAGCTGAATTAAAAAATGTACTGGAACTGTATGGACAGAAATGATTGTTATCATGTTCATGTTGAGTATGGGCATAGTGTTTTTTTTTGGCAGTGCAGAAAGGCAGAATAAAACTGGAAATGTGAGGTAACTCAAATAAGAGTTATAGAGTTGTTTTAAGTCGAAAATGCATTTCATCCAAGCAGCCCATTTATATTAGTTTGTCCATGGCCGGACTACTTTCACTGTTTAAAAATATGGGAATTTAATGACCATCCGTGTGGCGCTCCCTAACTGGCTAGAGTAACAATAGCCTGTAACTTCTGTTTCGACTGCTACACTACTGTAAGTTGACATTAAGTGTCTATATTCACGAAGACCTTGGACTTTTTTTTTCTTTTTTCCCTTTAACACGACCAGGCTTCATAGTTATTAGGTTCTCTGACAAATATGTCATTGTGTGTCATTAAAAATGTATCAAATATTTCACTTACAAATGATAATCATGTTATATCAATGATTTGAATTTAATAAAAAACTTCATCTAGAAATATTTCATACAAAAACAGATATTGAAATTGATTTCACAGTCATTTATTTCACTGGGGAAAAATGAAATTACCTCAACCAGGGTGCATTCATTTTATGACTTCCTTTAGAAATGAGTCTTGTTAAGGTTCATGGTCAGTTAAACAGTTGGTAGATTGTAGGTCTCTTTTACATCAAACCAACCAAATGGGCTTCATGTGACTTAAAAAGTTCAGTTGTTGTGATTAAATTCAAAGGAAGCCCTCTGACACTAAACAGGCTAGTTCTTGATACTACCCACCTGTATTAAAAATACGCTCCAAGATGGATGAGAGTTTAGGGAAAAATCATTCTTAAAATGCACTGTGGAGTTTAAACCTGGAAAACCAGTTGCCTTTCTCATCTGCTGGGAGACAGAGCTGGTGATTTACTGACCAATACTACCACTGTCTGTCAAACACTGTTGAAATTGTTTTGCTATGGATTGTATTTTGACTGTGACTGATCAATGACTACTGCACACATACTGTGATATATTGGTAACATGCTTGAAAGTTAAAGGTAATCATTTATCTTGCGATAAAAATATTCTCACCCATAGTGAGATTTATTTATTTATTTTTTCCATGTATGATAAATTAATACTCAGGCCATTGTTTGGCCTCGCTCTGATGTGAACCCAGCTGGGCTGCTTCAGTGGCAGACCCTGATTGCTCTCAGCCAAACTGACAGCTGCTGTTTGTCGTTTGTACCAATGATTAATGCATTAAAGATTCTCCCTGGTTCTGCACAAAAGTTATGTTAAACTGAAGCCACTTCACATTGTATCATGTTGTCTTCATGTTAATATTTTCACTTTGGAAATGACTGGGTGATGAACATTTTGCTCTACAGTTCAATTGAAGATTATGAGGGCAATATTCATGAATGGGGAACAGAACAATCGACGCTGCACAGTAACAGATATCTATAACACAGCAATTCTTGCTCACCCATCCTCCAGCACAAACAAACACATCGAATCAACATCTTTCTTGGCTCGTTTTGCCAAAAGGCAGTCTGGCAGAGTACTGAAGATGTGGATAAAAATAACAAAATTTTTTGCTGACATGCAGAGTTGCTTGACTGTAAGTCAATGGTTTTAATGAATGACAACCCCCAGAAGTTCCTGCTTCCTTTATAGTAGCTGCTGAGGGAATCCCCAGTTATTGAACAATCCCCGGAAGTTGCCGAATTTATGTCGGCTGTTCACACACTATTCATGTTGCTAAAAATCGACCAATCAGTGCTGTGTTCCTGCCAGCAGACATATGGCTGTGTGGGTAATAGATAAAAAAAAAAAGCGGTAGTCAGTTCCCAATATATGTGATTAAAAAACAGCTATCTGAATAAAAAGTAACATTCATGTCCAACTATTTCTGTGCTTCAGCTGTATGATATATTCTGCTGGCACATACACAGAGGACTACCTCACAGAAACACTAACTAATGTGGTATGAAATGTTAAAGGAATGTCACTGTACTGAAATGTTATGATATGCCTGCATAATAATATCAATATAAAATTACTAGTACTGAAACAAGTACAGCTGAAAATGATTAATCGTTTCATTCCTCTTTCGACCTGAAGTGCCGAATAGTCCCTGCCACGTTTATCTGTCTTGTGTGATTGTAAACTAAATGTTTTGGGGGTTTGGACTTCACTTTGTGCTCAGGAATTTTGGCATTTTAGGCTAATTTCTGACATTTTATTGACTAGACAAATTGTCAGAAAATTAAAGAAAGTTAAGCAGTGAATATCTTTAACGGATTAATCACAGGTTATTTTTCCAAGTAAAAATGCCAAACATTTGATGGTTTCATCTTCTCAAGTAAGAATTTCCTGTTTTTGTGTGATCTGAATATTACAATGCAGTAATAAACTGAATAACTTGGGTTTTGAACTACTGTTCTGACTGACAAACATTTGATCACCTTGGGCTTTGAAAAGAAGTACGACTAAATGATTAATTGGGAAAATATCACATAAAAATGACTGTAGACTGTGACAAACAGTGTTGTCATGTCTTACTCTGAGTTCTATTTAGCAGCTTGTAAAGATGAACGCCACAAGCACTACACATCAATTACAATACCATCAATGCCATCGCCATTTTGTGTAATTAGTGAGATGCATCTATACTGTATCAAGGTAACACAGTTTAACCATATGACGTCCATAGTCAGAGTGCCTGGCAGTAGCAGTAACAAAGTAAGCATATTTTATAAAGCATCAAAATGATGAGTAACTGGTTGTTAAAGACCTCAATTTTTGAACAACATTTGCCAAAAGAATGCGGCCACACTTTCTTGTAATCTTTCCTGCAGGTCTCAGAGGATCTAATTACAGCTGTGCCAGGAACCCCCACCTACAACACACACGCACACCGCACTGCTTACTCCTCCTCTCCAGGAGACCGTTAACATCCAGAAATCCTCCAGACCTCCTGCTTGCTCCTGTCCTCTCCATGACATTAGCCAAGCGTTTGGGACCAGCTTTTCTCTGTCCACGTTAAGCCCGAGTGTGACAACTGCTTGTACTTTATAAAATCCACAGCAGTGTTTTCGATACTCTGCATTCAGCACATCCACGCTCTGTCATTGTTGAACTGAACTGTTAAAGAGTTGAGGTGCCACCTGTCTCCCTCTGATTACTGCCTTTGTAGCTTTATGCAGATTTTTCAATTCATCTTGATGAAAACACACAAATACAAAAAATAAATAAGTAATACATGTCCAATTGTGCTTATAACTTGAGAAGAACCAGGTAGATGTTTTAGCGGAATCACTTTCTTTCTCATTTGGCTCCGATATTGTCAAAGAGAAAATGTCATCAGCCATGAACATTATAGCATATTCTGTTTTCTAAAGTTCATGAGGACTCTGTGTGTGTGTGTGTGTGTGTGTGTGTGTAGGTTTAAAGAATGTTTATGAAAAAAATAAATAAATCACGAGCACACACAACTTGCATGGCATTTAAAACGAGGCAGAGCTGAGATAAGGCTGCATCCACAGCTCTGTCCAAGTGATGGTCATCAGCATTTACTTACCATTTTGGTTGCTTAGCAGCATAATTACACTGCCTACCCTTGTTTTTATGACATAACTGGTAAAGGCAACGTGCTGAAACACTGAGCACACTGCACTTCAGGTTTCTCATCAGCTTCAAGATGAACTGAGGTGTGCCAGCGTGTCAGGTAGGGTCAGACAATATGGGAGAAGATTTTATTTTGTCTTCTTTTTCAAATTAGTTATAATAGATATACATTTCTATTGAGCTTTAAGAGTCCATAAAGCCTACATTCCCTAGATAAAGATTCAGAAACACGGATAAGAATGTTTCCTGTGATCTGTGTGCTTTTGCTGTTATTGTTTGTTGTACAATGTTGGCTTGCACTTTGAAGGCCTTGTTAGATGACGATGATACTTTATGTGATAAACTTTGGTGGTGTATATTGTTAAGGACGGTAAATGATATCTGTTTTACATTAGACCTTAGGTTAAACTACAACAATTTTGATATTTGATACATTTTTTTTCTGTGTTTTTTTTATATAATTGTAAACTGTCAAAACTTGACTTTTAAAAAAAAATTGTATATACTTAATAACAATAGATAATAAAAAGAGAAAATAATGAATTGATAGTGAAAATATGTCAGTTGAAGATCCAATTTCTAACAGCAATGGGGAATGACCTGGTCATTCCTAAAAACTGCCATGATTGGTTAGAAATTGCTTCTGTTTCTGTGATGTGATACAATGTCAAGCAATGTAACTTAGACAGTATAATAAACTCTTAAAGGATAAAATGTTTCGATCACGATCAGTGTGTGTGTCGCCCATCCCTACTGGCAGAATTACGAGACTGATCTTGGAGTAATTAAATAAAAATGTTAGTGGTTGGTTGTTACTGGCTTTTGGATGTTTAAATTCAGATATAATATAACTCCACAGCTGTAACAAGGATTTATTTTCAGAACTGTTTCAGGTGATCGGCGTCGTTCTCTGCAGCACAGATGACAACTGGGCCTTTCTCCAAAAACACTGCACTGACGAGCACACACTCACTCTCACGCAAAATTTCCATCCAAATCATTATTGTGGTATTGAGCTTAGGAGGGAAAAAGTGAATAAAATGTCTATGGGGTGAATTTAATTTGCAAATCAATTCACATTAGGAGTGCTCTTGAATCATACTGGATGTACCTGATGTGGTTTATGATGAGGCTGGAGGCGGGAATGAAGAAGTCATCCACCCTGTCGAAGCGTCTGCCGACCGGCTGTGTGTGGACGGTGTGGTGGGAGACTCTTCCACTGGCTTGATTGATCACCTGGTGAACACCAAGGGAGAAGGAGGTGGGTATTCAACATGAGCTTGACAAATACACTCAGCGCTGCTGGTTTCTATTCATTTAAGTTTGTATTCTATACGTATTTGTAGCTCACAACCTACTGTAAGTCATACGTGTAATTAGCATGTATTAGTTTTCCATGAAAACATTGTCCATTCACATTAAGCAATTAATATGTTTCCATTATGTTCATGTTTGCTTGGGTGCACTGATTTGAGATAAAACTCTTCAGCCTCTTCTCTTGCAGAGATATTGGCGCTTCACAGTGGGAGGTGATGTGTGCCGTTGTCACTGGTGTCTAAATAATACTTGTGCATGCATCGAAGCGTGCAGACGTGTGCTTGTGTGTGGGCAGGATTTGCTTTGAATGTGCCACAATGCACAAAGCAAATTTCCACAGACCAAACTCTGCATTATGAATTTCTGTGCAGGCGATGCTAGCAGGATTTTCAAGCAAGTAAAACCACTCAACATTTGAGTTAAATCAAGAGGGCTCTCAGAGGAAATAAGGGCACAAAAGATACTTAAAAATTTTCATTTCATTACATTTTCCTTGATCCTATTTGTGCTGTCAGGATGTTTTTGAGAAGTGACACATTGCTGTGTCGGTTCTGTACTGCGGCATTCTGTATCAAATAAAATTCAAATAATAAATAATTAAATTGACAGTGTTTACATCCATATTAAGCGCGCAGTGTTGGAACTGTAATGTTTCAATGTCGTGCTAAAAATGATGGTTTATAGATAGTAACTAGAGCTGGGCCAATATAATTACCATGCCAATATTAGGTTATTGCAGCTACATAGATCCTTTATTTCCCTCAGTGCCAGGCAAAACAAGACCTTTATTTCTGTTTTGCCCAGTTCCTCACATAATGTAAACTTAAATTTGCTCCATGGTTACCTGTTGTCTTGATAAATTCATAAGGTTAATTTCCACAGCACTAATTCCTTGAGCAAAGCAAGAATCATGTCAGGCATTCAACTTTGCCTTATTCCACAAACGATGTCTGACTACCATGAATAACATTCGACATTAAATTGTTACACCCTTCCCTTTACAGGTCTGTGAAAAAGACTGTTGACAGTGGTTTACCATGGATCAGGAGTACGGCGAAGAGGAAATGTGTGAAAACATTTCTGTTAAAAACAAGGCTGAGCTGTGAGCTTAATATGACTGTTTTGTAATGATGCAAATGCACATTATACTGCATTTGTCATGAATTTATGGTATATCCATGTATTGGATTGTATTGTGTGTGTGTCAGCCAATAAGTAACATGAAACTGCCTGACACAAATATGAAAATATGTTTGAGATTGGAAACAGCTGAGTAAATATCATGGTATTATTGCCAGTATTGTTGTCGTCGTCCTCAATCAGCGAATAAACTTCAAAGATTTGTTTTTGGAAATATTGGTCAGACAATAGATACGACCAATCAGCACTTTACCCTCAGTCATTATTCTTATTTTAATTCCGGTGCGCTGAGGTTCTGAGCCAAAATAATCCACTGTCCAAACACTCTGCACTGCACTGTAAGTGACTTTTAATTGCCCCTCATCAAGCAAGACAAACAAATCAACAACTGAAAGCCCCAGAGAGGCTGTGGTGATTAATGCCACATTTATGTCATATTGGAAAAAGGGGAACAGGACAAGTTGAAGAAATTCCCATCTAATTAGATGTTATGCCCTGCCAAGACGGTGATTAAAAGGTTATTTACAATATACTATGTGTGTTCCTATGATGAAATTGTTTTATACCCTAACAAACTGCATCTTAAGTTGCTCGACTTTTCGTAAGTAAAATAAAGTCTATCAGTGTGCTGACTTTGCACTTTGTAGACTGCCTGTGTTGACAAATGTGTGTAATGTTTGATGCTCTATGGTCAATACTAGGGCGTTTGCGCATTAATTGTCTTTTATTAATAGTGATCTTATCTAAAGTCGAACCATTTGGTCAATTAACCATTTAAGCCAGTTTTCAAGCAAAAATTCCAAACATTTGGTGGCACAAGCCTCTTAAATGTGCTTTTGCTTTTATCAGTATTATATCACAGTGAACCGATGTTATTAGGCTCATGGAGTGCTTGAATACATCATATTGGGCTCAGGGAAATTGTGATTTTATCAAGAAAAGAGAAAATAATGCACAGAATAACATATTTGACCAGGTATTAGCAGGACACAAATACATGTACAGTGGTCCCTCGTTTATTGCGGGGGTTACGTTCTAAAAATAACCCGCAATAGGGGAAATCCGCGAAGAAGTCAGCTTTATTTTTTACAATTATTATACATATTTTAAGGCTGTAAAACCCCTCACCATACAGTTTATACACTTTTCTCAGACAGGCATTAACATTTTCTCACACTTGTTTGTTTGTCTTGCAAACAGGCAGCACTTAAAAGTCACACTGCTAGCGATTGAACATTTATGTAAATTTGGCAAGCCGAACGCATTCTGTGCTGTGCAGAGACACGGCACGGAGGAGATTGATTGACATCGGTCTACAGTCCCTTAGCCAATCAGGACGCAGAACACAATGCGCGTTCATACACTGTAAAAAAAAAAGCATGCAAAATTGCACTAAAAAAGTCCGCGAAACAGCGAGGCCGCGAAAGGTGAACCGCGTTATAGCGAGGGACTACTGTACTGCATCTCTGCTAACCCTGGATCACAAACTGACAATGCAGAACGTCTGCAGCTTTGCGCTTGTGTTCTCATTCTCTGCCTTTCTACCATTCCACAATTATAAAACTCAGCAGAGGAACACAACACACACACACGGGAGTGTAACATACCTGGAGAGTAGGGAAGTTCTTCTCCATGTCTCCCCAGCTGAGCAGCCAAACCTGGTCGTGAGATTTGTCATAGTGAAGCTTCACAGGATAAGAGTCGGTGCTGACCGTCTGGAGGGGGACACACATACAAACAACAAACTGAGCCTTTAAAGACAGCAGAGCCACAGAATAACAATTCAAGGCAATCAACTTTGCTTTTGAAGAGATCCTTCTTTGATGTGTGGTAGTAATGCTTTTGAAAAGTTTTCCTGCAGACTAATGCATCGGTGGTTGACAGGAGCAAGCCTTCTTTTAACAAGGCGGACTGAAGGTGTGCTTTTTATGTATAAGGTGTTTTTGGTACTGAGCTGCATTTCAAATCAAGTGGTGACAGACACAATTGCTTTACCACACTGGAGTAATTGCTTTCAGTCTTTATCCGTTCTTTGACACGTGGCGGCAAGTCAGAACAATAGATGAGTCACATGTGACAGAAAAGCTCTCCTCATGCATTATGTCCACCTGAGTGCAGATAGACAGCCACCTCAAAGGGAATAGGGAAAGCACAGAGGAAAAGAATGCATGCGGTAGCTGCACCCTCAACGGCAGCAAGGAAAAGCAATCGTCTTTCTTCAAGAAAATTATTTCAACTCTGTATTCCCACTATCCCCTCTGACTGCAGCTTACTTTCTCTACTATTTGTTTTGCTATGTAGCCCTAATAGTATTGTTTACCTAGGCAAAATATATATTGTTTCACTGAGAGAGCAAACAGCTCCTGAGAGGGTTATTGCAAATAAGATGAGAATATCTGTTGAATCCAAACTAATCTCTGAGCATGTAGTCATCGGAGAAAACAGGTGTTCATGTTGTTCTTTTTCTCTTGACTAACAACTTCTTTCTGGCTGAACAAGATTATCAAGATCCTCAGCCAATATGCTCGCACAGCTCTAGCGCCAACTACAGCTCTGTCGGAGATGGAGCACAGAAACATTACAGCGGCTTCAAGCATTCATCCATGTGCACTCTGTCATTAATTGGTTATAACACGCAAAATTCAATCTGCTCATTAAAAAGTCTTCACCGAGTATTACTTTATGTCTGTCAATCATATAAATGATTCAATGAGAAAATGAGAAAGCAGGGAAGCCAAAACCAGAACTCGTGTCTCTCTTATTATTTGAGATGAGAGATGGGTTCAGGTGGTTAATTAACAACTGCTAATATAATGCAATGAAGCTTAGCCTCCAGGTGACTGAATAATGAGCTTGTGACAGTCTCTGGGACACCAACCTGCTTACTGGCAGGTCTCTGAGAGGCCAGTGAGCTGTAAACAGCCTTCACATCATGGTGTTAAAAAAAAAAAAAAACATCTGCAGGGATCTGAGCTACCCTGGATTAACTTGACACACCCAAAAACCCACTGACACAGATGATTTAACTCAACGCTGCTCACTTAGAAATGTGCTGAATGTTGTCATATAGGAATTGTACTACTTTCTTAGCCTGCCTCGCACAAAACTAAAACTCCCTCGGGAAAATAAATGGTGCTGCAAGGTGGCAGGGTGTTTGAGGGATTGCCACTTAGACCATCTGTGAGGAAAACTGCTGGTGTTGCCATGTTACAATATCTATGAAGGGTTGCCAGGTTACAGTATCCATGAAGAGGTGGGTCTCGGGGTTACTTGGTCACCACATCAATGATGCGGTTAAATGTAGGTCATGGCTGTTGCAGTATGTATGAAAAGGGTCATGTCAGGGGTTAGCAGCTGAACAAAAGGTGAGAAAACTGATCTTAACGCTGAAAAAGCAGCAGTTTAGAAAGTGGAACAGAACAGGAGTGATGCACTGCCAAAAGTACAAATATATAATTCATGTGTAACCACATGAGGGAAAAGCCTTGTTCACACCGGGCATTAACATGCATCTTTTGTGATCCTATCACAAGTAGACAACTCTAAGTACAAGTGTAAATGTATCCAAGGCGCACTGAGGACCCATTGAGATCCAATCGCTCAGACCACATTCAGAGGTGGTCTGGGTCATTTGAAAGTACGCCGATATTAAGGTGAAATTTAACTTCACATCTAAAGTGTGTGAAAAAATACAGACAGCCAGACTTTTAAAAGGAAGCCGCTGACTGAGCAAAAGAGACATTACTATTAAATAGACTTTTTTAATGCTTAAACATTTTGAATATAATGTTCACACTCTTCTGTAAGTGTTTGTAAAAGTTATGTATGTTCTTATTTGCATCTGTTGTCAGACCAGGGTTGGGGTTTCATAGCATTTTATCAAACTTAAGGTAAAGTTTAGCCTGAAACATTTACAAGTAACTAAAATTAAACATAAGTAAAACTCACACAATACATTAATTAAAATCTCTTCTAAGCTTCTGTTGGCTGAGAAGGCGGAGACAGTTTTGTGTGGCTGTCTGGTTTTTACAACCTGTAACTACAAGTGAGGAGAGCAGCACGAGATATGAAATGTTGTCCAGTGTGTCTGACTCATTAGACAGGTGTACACTACTTAAGCACCTCATTTTTTCCACATGCTACTTGATCCAAATACTAGAGGTCCTGTAAGCCAGTAAAAGTTTAACAAGCTTTACTAGTTCTGAAGCTAGTAAAAGCATTGGTATGATATTCATGCACATTTCACTGGCACATATTCCAGACACTGACGTGACACAATCAGCAAAGTTATTCTTCTAGAGAGGAGTCTAGTCTGTTGAACCGCTAAAACACACAATCCACTCGCAGTCAGTGAGAGGAGCTTGAGTGTTGGCTGCAGTTTGCAGAGAAGCACTTTAGGTAGTTTCATTTTAGCCTTTATAAAATTAAATGAAGTTGAAGTTAATTAAATGATATAGTCTACTGCCAGTGACATTTTGTTATTTCAACCAGCGAAATGCAGGATAAAACTTTGAATCTTGCCAAATCTTTTCTACATTACTCTTTGCTATAAAAAAGACTAAGTATTTTTTTTATGGTAAGAACCAAATGTCTGCCTTTGGCATGCCCCGGTGGTACTGTAGTATCAAAGATGATGAATGGGCTGTAGACTGCACCACTTTTTTAAAGACTATCACACTTTTCCGCCATCCCAACTTGCCAGGTACTGAAAGATAATTAAAGTTTACATCATCGCTTACATGACTGACATAATTATAAGTGTCATTCAGAGTCAACCACCTGTCAAACACGTCTTTCATGCAGCCTCCTGCCTCCTTCTGAAGCTCACCAGGGCCAGTATCAGCACACCACAGCACTCTGGTGTATTAGCGTCCTACTAAATTATTGCTCAAGTAGAATATTTTATGTCCAGACATTTCCAATGCACAAGCCGTTTCCAAAAAGTCTGGATATAGCTCACATGCAGTTTGGGTAGAATCTGGAGAATGTAGACCGATGCTTTCAAATAATTGAGTTTCTGGATGAAGGACGATGTATTGTATCAAAGTGATTCCTGAGTTGGAGGAGATGATTCAATGAAAAGAAAAAAAAAGTGTCCTTCATTCAACAAAATCAATCATAGAAAATGCCCATATGAAGTTTTGATTTATAGAAGGTTGTTGTGAAAGATGTTGTGTTCAATCAATGTGGGAGCATATGAGAATTTTTTTGTTGGTGTAACTGTTTGAGAAAATAAGTCACAGAGAGGGAGGAAAAAAAACTCGTGCCTCTTGCAACCTTGAGATTTTTAGCACAGATGGAGGATTTTCATTTCCATGACAAAGAACCTTCATTTTTATAAAGGCAGGAAATATTTAATTTTTTCCCCTCCTCTGTATAAAATGAACTCCTCTCACATTGTACATTGTTGTACAATGTGAGAGGAGTAACTGGCAAAATGGACATGACCCTGCTTTTCCAATCTAACCCAAAAATTACCTGGACAGCCTTCTGAGACTGGATGTCAACTATGAGCACTCGATCCAAGGTTGGCTGTGTCGCATAAATAAACTTGTCCTTGATGTTGACCGCTGATGACCACACACACCTCTGAACCTCCTCTCCTGGTGAGGTGGGGCATACCTCCTCCTGGAAGAAAAAGCACACACACATTCACTGTTAACTAATTGTTTTTCATATCACGGGGAAATAAGTCTCATTAAAAAACGATTATCTTCATCCAGTCATTATTTCTGTGTTGTTTACTACTTGCAGTCTTATCACCTATGCTGATGTGAGTCGTGTTATCTTGGCAACTTCGATAAATGAGCTTTGCGAGGTCCTGAAAAATCTCCGTAATCGCTCTTATTTGTCCACACATAATCCACTGAACAAAGCGTGCAGCCGATCTGCGGCTGTTCAGCTTCCAGTTCTGGCAGCTCTCCTCTTCCTGGCCAACAGGAACCTTAACAGGCCTTCTGTCTCTGGAGCTTTTCTCCTCTTCGCCCCCCCACACCCCCATTCTCTTAGGCTCTCCAAGCCTCCAGGTTCTGCCCAGTCGTCTGTTCCAGACTCTGTGGGACGATTTACGGAGCTGCTGGCCAGCAAGGATGAATGAAGGGCTCCGGCATGGCGGGATGAACTCTTTCTCCCATATTTACAACCGCAGAGGCAGCCCATGACAGGTGCCTTCCCACAGGCCAACTTCTCTCATTTAGAGGGGCATTAGGTAATGCATGAACTTCATTGAACACTATCAGGGGTGAGGGGGAGCTGCACCATCACTGACACAATTTATGTCATCTCTAGTTCAGCTCCCACTCATCCCGTTCCCTCTATTTTATCGGTAGAAAAGAAGGTTAATGTGGGCTGACATGCGAAAATAATATCTAGTAAAGAGGTCGTTTCATGATGCAGAATGCTAAAACAAAGACAGCACTTTGACATTTTTGGCTTCATAACAAGGTTTTCAATTCTCCGTAGCTCTAATGTAACTCAGCGTCCAGTTGTAGCACCATCTGTTAGTGTTTTTAACGTGAAACAGGTTGGGAAAGTCAATTTTTAACATCCTTGCACTCGCTGAAGTAAATGTTTGGTATTGAACCCTGTGAAACCCATGCAGACCCACACTATGGCCATTTTGTGCTATGGAGCTATAAATATCTTACTTATTGCACCTTTAAGAGGTGGGAAATCGAGCATCTGATGCCCAGCTGAGGGTGTTAATGGAGGCGGCTGTAATCCTTCATGTGTTTATGTGTGTTGCATATGTCTGTTTGTGTGTGGGTGCGTAGCATGTATGCGATTTATGTAGTAAATTACATGCTTAAGACTGCAGATATGTTTTTTTTCTTTTATTGTGTAATGCTTACAGTATCCCAAAACAGACCAAGATCCTTACTGCACACCATATTATGCAGCACTGAAGGCGCCAAAAGAAATACGAGATAATACTGTACTGTGTCTCTTTAACAGAAACTGTTGCAAAATTTTTAAAAGGATTCCTCCTCTCTTCAACAGTGAATGTGTATGATGACATTTAAAGAGCTATGTTCAGAAATATGAGGGCTTTGATATTCCCCAGTTAAGCCACTGGATGATTTGCAATGTTAATATATTTGTGACACCACGTCAGCTGTCTGTGGGGAGGAAAACACAATTGTCAAAAAGAGGAACGTAACAGCAAATTACCCACACACTCACTTGCAGTGCTTCTGCTACCCTTGCTGCAGTTTCGAAATGGTAGATAACTCGGCTGGAAGTAAAGCTTTTATAACTAATAACATCACGTTTTGAGATACTGATTCACCAGATATGAAGCGAAGTACATCACATATACAGCGATAAACAGATTATCACCCTATATCGATTGGAACAAATGGTATCTTAAAGATTAGATTTTAAACCAAAAATAAAGAGCCCTATATACATGGTACATTGGTACTAAACATTGCCAATATATACACATATAACCCTCACTATGTTTATCAAATGCACTGGATACAATGCTGCAGCAGTTTGAAAATAGTGGATGCTCCCTTTCAGATTATTCTTGGTTGCAGAACTTCTGGACTGGCTGATTTTACTACAATTGGACATCAGAGTTCTGCCCTCTACAACGTGTATCACAGTAAATCGAGGATAATATATTACCTGCATATTTACCATAAACAAATCAATCAATGCTCCTCTCCTATGGAGAAAACGTGAGCGCCATGCTGGAAGCGTCTCTTGTTCATATAGCTACCCCCCCCCTCCCCATGACAGTACTTCAACTGGTATCACGGCGCTCGCAGTGATTGATATCCTAATACAAACACACCTCTCCGAGGAACGCTCGGCTGATTGTTGTGCATTCATGGGATCGTTTTATGTATAACAACCATCGAATCAGTGCTGGGCTTCTGGATAAAAGGCACCTCAGAGGAAAATGTTCATTCAAGAACACATGTAAATCTAACAGGTATCTATCAGCAACCTGCTTTGAATATTTTGCTGCTTGAAAGCTTCAGTGATAAACAGCGATTCAGTCGGGGAGGCCTGGTGTAAGGAGTCCTCTGAGAGGTTAAACCCCCCTCTGACTGCATGTAGTCTGTCAATGAACTAAATAAAAACAGACCGGTTCAACACTACAAGTTGGCCCCTGGTCCACTGGGCATTGTCTTCTGTAGCTAGCAATACCAGCAAGAAGAACACGTGTGACTGTCAAGAACCACTTTAGAGCTGCACAGTCAATAATTTGATATTAATAATAGAAACAATTACTATGTGTTATATGAAATGGGATATCCAATTCTGCAGTTATCCTCAACTCTACAGAGCATTTTAGCATCTTTCAGATCATTATTTTGGCTTTATGGCCCAAAACTACACAGCTTTGGTTCAGTCTGACTGCTCACATCAGCTCTGATAAACACAACTCCATATGAATGCTAAAGAATGCTAAATGTCTAAATACAATGTCTAAATAGGCAACTGTTTGCTAACGCACACGCCGTGACAGGTTTCAAGCGTTATTTATAGTGTACACAACTTTTTGCACTTTTTTTCTGCACTTTTTGCAGCTATTTGTTTGAGATTGAACCGGCTTCCAACAGTGATTCGCTGGTTTTACTAGTTTTCCAGATCAATTATCCTTTTTTTTTGATTAAAGGACACAAATCTGCCTTCTTCCATCTTTCTGGACACTGAAATAGTTAATTCAAGAAATTTGTGGGAAAATGTGCTGGAGGATGTATGTTCAGATTAAAAGTAAAACATTTTAACTTTCCTTTGCCTACTATGCCTAAAGCTGAAACATGCTAATCAGCCCTGTTGATAATCTGTTATTATAGTTTATTCTTTTCTTTTCTATATTCTTTGTCGCAGTTCAATGAAAACCATGCATCTTCAAGATTTCTCACAAAATAGCATTGTAAGTTTTCCCAAACCATAATTAACTTTTAACTTCAAAATAACAAAATATGGTGATATGTCATTTTCATTGCTTTTGTTCTTCTCTGTGATGCATGGTGCCTATTTTTTATGTCTTGATGAGCTTAACTCCTCTGCGTTACCAGTAAAGTAAAACTTTGTCCATTCATTTGACAATGAAGAGAGAGCAGTGCTTTTTTTTTTTGCCTTTTGGACCCATCACTGACTTTAGATGAGAACGTCACTATTTATCATGCAGGTGCTCCAGGAAGGACATATAAATCTAGGTGCAAATCATATCTTAGCTAGAGGATGGTGGTTGAAGGCTGTGTCCTCTAAATTTACTAGTGCAACAACAAAGCCTTTTCTTGAGCAGGGCACTGAACCTCTACCTGCTTAGCTGCATTTGAATAAGAAACTCACATAAATCCCAGTGCAAACTATATTGACTGCTAAAAATTGATTTCAGTAGATGTTACTAGGTCAGGCAACAGGATGCTTAGAGTGTTGCTCATTATGCTCACTGAATAATAAATCAGGAGATCACTGTAACAAAAAGAAAAGAAAAGAAATTATATATATATATATATATATATATATATATATATAAACACACACACACACACATATATATATATATATACACATATATATATATATATTACAGATGCTCCCGTGTTTTCATATTATTGTGAGACTTTGGTGATTTAAAGTGGTTTTGAGAGCAATCGGCTATGACCCCAAAACAGCATTTTGGCAAAAAAACCCAACATAAAACATCCAATAAATGCTTGTTGCATGTACCAGCAGAAACTAAAGCTTATGATTTATAAAGAGCTGACAAAACAAGGCAGTTCTAATCAGTTTACTTTCATATTTTAGCCTATTTGAGCCTGTAACTGGACTCTTCCTTCGCAATAACAGCTGACAATCCTGGGGTATTGTAACAAACCAAAGTGAGTGATTCTCAGAAAGTCGTCTTTCTATCAACTCGTCTTCTTAGTTAAAATAATATAGATTATCCAGGAGAATGCTGAGTTTTCTATGATGACTAAATTGAGGATAATTAAAAGAAAACAAATAGGAACTGGTCCTGGCTCAGATTGAATCACTAAAAATGTGAGTCACTGGTCGGGCAAAGAAAACATTCACCTTTTTTTGAACACCCACCTGCAGAGCTAGAAGCTTCTCACTGGGCTTAATGTGTCGTTGTATCTCACATGCCACAGGCTGAATGACTTTAATACCGTCTTCATAGAACACATAGAACATATTGCCAATGCTAAGACCTGAGGAGAAAGCAAAAACAGCCCTGTTACAATACATACCCTAAATAGCTTATGAGACTGAGCACAGTGTGATCATTGGCAACGGAAATAAGCCAACAACATTGCTATCTACTTTCAAAGCATCAAATCATTTAAACCCTCTCATCACAGTTCAGTAACCCTATTACGAAAATTCAATTAACTCAGTTTAATGAATGCCGTAGTGAAGCAGAAGCAGTCTAGACGTACCTTCTTCTCGCCACAAAATGTTTGCCACTGTGAAGGAGAAAAAGAGGAAAGCACAGTTAGAAATCAATGCAAGAATCGATAGGGTCCCTTTGTGAGAGTTAACACCCAAACACTAACTCCTATTGAGGCAAAAAGGAAAGCAGACCGACTGAAAGTTGTATGGAAACTGTCTGTGACACCTAGTGCAACAAATAATCGATAGAGCCCTCTGCTTGGAAATAATTTGATACCAAACACTGGAAAATGGAGAGCAGTCAACAAACTACCAGTAAAGTAAAACTGTTTATGATTTTTGGATGCTGCAACAAAGTGTGATTATGCGAAGAAACACGAAACAAGTCTGAAGAATAAAATCTTAGACATCAGATCATCACCCATCAATATGAGTTTTATGGATAAGCCGATTTAGACACCCATGAGTAGTCCACAGGTTTCAGGCTCAGATGATAATCATAGGTCATTAAGGGGGATTAGTGTGCTCCTTCTTCAGTGGTGAAACCAGTTTTGATTCCTATAAAAGGTAATTTCTCATTAAATTCACTTAGTAGTGCCTAATAACATGAAATGTGAAATGAAAGCCACAAAACACCCTGAGTGCTTTAATGGAGACCTAAAACAGAGACCAACTGTCGGCTTTCAAAGCAGCCACTGAGCACTCAGAGAAAAGATGCCATTACTTAAAAATTACATGACTAAAGACTGATGCGGTAAGGTGAAAATCTAGAGGCATCATGGAGGAATTTTCCATGCAAATATCAGAGTAAATCACTCTTATCCTCCACCCCACAGCACTACTATCCTCTCACACTGGCTTTTTATTTGTGACCTTCTCTCTCATTGTTCATCTGTCCCCCAGTCTTTCCTCTGCTTCCACCCCATCTTCCATTTTCCGTCTACAAACCAATCTCCAGCCCAATTCACATCCGATTCTAATCTCGCCTCTATTGCAATGCTCATTCCCGCAGCCTCTTGCTCGGGTGGACAGATGCAGAGAAAGAAAAGGAGGGAGACAAAGCCAACGAGACACCACTGTGCTGTTAGTCAGCCTTGATCTTTCAAAAGTGCTTTGTCAAGTGTTTCCTGTGCACTCTTGCATACCTTTTAGCTCATTAAAAGTTACACAAAAGAAGTATGAGTCTATAGATAAAGGGACAAGGAAGGATAGAAGGGAAGGACAAAACAAAAAGGAAAACAGTACAATTTATTTGAGATGTGCCAAAAATGGAAAATGGAGAAAATGGAAAAGAGGAGTTGAGATGAGATCTGGTCTTTTCCAATAGCCCACAGTATTGATGCTATTCATCACTTGGCAGAGAGACTGTGGCTGTTCTGCGCATACAAGGGGCCCATACATCAACTTCATCATCCATACAACAAAACAAGCTGGCTGCCACTGTAGGCGGTGAGTTCACTCTTTCTGGTCGTAATAACTGTGTTTCCACTGGGCTCCAAATATTGGGAAAGCCACACTCACCAGGCAGCCTGGACTCTGCAGTTCCTCCCCGTCAGCAAGGTTACATAAATTCAATTTGCTTACAAGAGCACGCAACTGCAACAGTGGGCCAAACAGCCTGTGGTGTTCACCATAGTGGCATGACAGAAGACTGCAACTGCATAATATAGGTAGAGTAATTGGGTCACAGTAGATGGAAATGCGAAAAGTAACTCAGGACGACTGCCTTGGGTGTGAAGGCTTTTGTTGCTCTTTCCAGAGATTATGGAAACATTGACCCCTGCAGTAGGTTCTGCTTTAATTATAAGCAACACACAAATACTTTATTACTAACAAACTACAAGTGTTGTGAAAAGCTGAGTGCCAGCTCACTGCTCTAGGCAGGTACAACAAGGAAGCAGAACAGGAAAGCAACAATAACGGAGAAAAAAAATCATTCCCTCTTGTGTTGTTCTTCATCTACATTGGTACAAATCAAATATCCTTTCAGTGCAGCGATTGATGACATGCAGGGCAGCTACACCACATATCCATTACTGTAGCTGAAATTCTAGATGCACCTGCCAACACTCGTATAATGCACACCCAGGCCTGGATTAAGATGCCTCAGGACCCCCTGCTTTTAGTCTTAGTCAGAGCCTGTAAACCTGAAGATCAGCAGAAATTTGTCTTTATAAATGGCACCTAAAATACTACCTCCATTCTGCTCTAAAATGTTCCCTTTTCTATGAGTATACTTTCCTTCCTAATTCCAATGTCCTCTTTTAATTTGTCTTTTAATTAATTCTTTTAATATGAGTGTTGTTTCTCTATAAAGTAACTGTAACAGTGTCATATTTTAGTTTTTCTAATCAAAATCAAGTAATACTTGAATGACTTTCTCCAAGGCCCTGAAAACCTATTTTCTTAATTAGCTTTGTACTGTGAGCAATGGGGTCCTACACTGAAGCACATTTTTTGGCAAAAGTTGAAAGAATTCTTGTTATTTCACATAAGAGATTATGTATTTATGTGTTTTTGTCTTTGCTTTTCCTCACTGGTTTGATGTGGGCGGTGCTCTGTTGGAAAAAGGTAATGTTGCTGACTTTCATGCAGCAAATCTTATGAAAAGACCACAACCAACAATGCTGAAGTCTATCCCCTAATATATTACCTCCTTCCATACCTGTCTGTGTGTTGTTATTTTAACGGCTACGTTGCTACGTAAAACATACTTAAAGTGGAGTTGTTGGGGACTATTTGCAGCCTAGGATTTGGTGCACAAATGATTGCTCACGCCTCCATGAAGATGCATGTGGAAACTGACTCAAAGTGCCCATGTTCATTATAATGAAGACACATGTCACCCAGTGCAATGGTGCGACTCATTTTTGATAATTGTAGGTTTTGGTCTTTTCAGAGGCTTTGTAGATAGGCTTTGTAGTCAATGAACCACAAATTACTCCTGATTGCTTGTTGTGTGAGTGTGTGTGAATGATTAGTCCCCCCCTGATGAACAGGTTAGCTCCTTGTATGGTGACCCCTGCCCTCAGTTTAAGAATGGGGTGTGTGCATGGGTGAATGTGAACATTTTGTTTATGCCCTTTGAGTGACGGAAAAGAATAGAATGGCACTTATGACACTTATATACAGTCCATTTACCTACGAATACAGTCCATTTACCATCCATTATGGGTCGTTTTAAATGTTGAGATATTTCATGTCCAATTCAAAGTGAACAAACTGATGATGGTTTGGCCTTTCTAGAGTTAAAGTGAATGCTGATGAAAAAATAGCAGTGTCAGTGCTTTCTGCTTCACACTTCATCTCTCACTCTGCACTACACACTTCGTGACTCACCTAGTGATCACATCCCACTTTTTCAGCTTTTCAGCTTTTGTATTTTATCACACCTGCCAACTCTGGTGAGAAGACACGAAACTCAAATCAGAAAAGGGGGGGGTCTATAGGCATTTTCTGCCAAAAGAAATGTTTAGTGATTTCAATATGCAAATGAAGCCTTTTGATGACAGCAAAGTTGCAATTGCCCCCCCACCTTCATTCTTAAAAACTGATTGACCTGGTTGGCACTAAAAAAATGCGATCATCATCGAAAGGAAACACGTTTGCGGGTACAATTTTACCCATCCATCCTTCAGCCAGCACGTTCTTGATATTTTTCAACAGTTTTTTTTCTTTTCTCTTTTTGGTTGTTGTTGCTTTTAGCAACTTTGTGATGCATATATTCAAGGGTGCTTAAAGACTGAGGGCTAACTTCAACAGCAAGTACTTTGCCGGCAGTACTATTTACAGCCAGGTAGAGTATGGAAGCTTTCAAAGTAACAGAACTGACTGCACTAGAATTAGAGCTGGAAGCCTGCGGAGGACTGAAGGCTGTATCATCTCTTTAAGACGAAAAGTATTCAAAAGACGTAATCCTTGGAGGAAAATCCATGAGAGGTTCCAAAAAATACAAGTTAATGGTGAGAGCTTGAAACATCTAAACTTAAAAAAAAAAAAGAAACTCTAAGTGTTTGTGTTTATCACAAACAAAAACTGCAATGAGAGTCATGGGGAGATAAATATCCATCTGTGCAATGAATGTGAACCACCTGCAGTGACAGAAAAGAATAGGTTGTTACTATTTCATCAAATAAATAATGGCTTTTTCTAATGCTTTATCTTAATTTATAATGGCTCATAAAGTCGTGTGACTAAATCTACATAAGCCTTTAGTCAGTCCAGTTTTGCATACTTTGCTTAATGTAAAATAAATCAGTATAATTAATAATTTCAATATACATTCTTTTTAGGTTTTCTTCGTGTCCTCTCAGCAGTTTCTGTTCTGAGTAGACTCATTTAAAAAGATCAGTATTCTTATCATTGATATTATTACATCACTTTACAGAATGCATCATCAGAAATATTCATAAGCTGCCATGTTGTAACCAGGGCTTAGAGGCATTTAAACTTTCCACTGGATTTACAATATTCATTTCACAAAGCCTTTAGCATGAAACTCAGTCGACAGGCAGTAGGCTGCTGACACTGTGGATAGCGTCACTGCCTGGTTACAGCTCCTTGTTGCTGACAGTGTGTCCAACACTGTGTGAAAGCCCACTGTGATGGGGAGGGACACCACTGATGGAAACATGGATGCTATTTTGGCACAAGCTGATCTCTATTCAGAGGATATGGAGCAGACAGCATGGCAGACCACGTAGAATGAAACAGCTTTGTGAGGACTTTGGTGTGGAGCGGTGGTTCTCATCTGTGTGCCATCGAGGCCCAGGAGATTGCAGGGCTTTGTTCCAACCAATCACTTCACCAGCAGATTTGACTGATTAGATCTTCCTCTCTGCTTGAATCTGTGAAATCAACAGTGTTGTGTTTGATTGGAACAACAGTGTGCAAACTGCTAGATGTCAAAATTGGTTTAGAAACATTGTAAGGAGTATGAAATAAAGACAGTGGAGTACCGTATGTAGATGTTAGCACTGGATAAAGTATAGAGTCATCAAACAATTATTTGCCAAGTTTGAAGACGTCAACATATTTGTCTTAAGTGCTGTGCAGTGCTGTGTTTCCATCCCATACCATTTTCCTTGTTTCATGAAATTTCTCAAAATCTGTACCTGATTCTTGACACAAGGCATAAAAATCACATCCAGGTTTCAGATCAAGAAGATAACGGTCTGTCTTTACACTGGAAATGAGTGAAATACAACAAAGGAGGATTTTAAGACCTAGTAACTGACTCATGACTGAGTGGAGATGTTTTGCAGTGCAACAATCAAAACCGACTTTCCAGCCCACTAGAGTTTCAAGATGTTCTGTTTGTGCAGAAGTATGTAAAGGTCATACAGTGAGTCACGGAGCATTGGGTAAAGAAAACAGAATATGGATTAAAGTAAAGAGTAAATACTGGAGTCGTGAGTAGAGACCAGAATACCACATGAAGCATGAAAGCACACAGACATTGTGATGGTCAGTACTGTCCTCACTCCTCGTCCAGATCCCATTACATCATAAGACTTATCATACTAGAGATTCTAGAGATATTATTACTTATATTACTTAAATAAATCATGCAAGACACAAAAGACAGAATGCAAAAAGGTATACATGGAAGAGAGTGAAGTTCCTCCTCAACTCATTCACTGGAAGAAACCAGTGGCATTAAAGATGGCACACTTCCTCAATAATAGTTCTAAGAAGTTCTCAGAATAATTTTATAATTAATGTTTTCAGCTGAAAAGGGCAAGAGGGCATCTGCTAATCCTGCATGTTATAGATACGCTGCAGGTCCCTGATACGAGGCATGAAGTGTAGCATTATGTAGAGACATAAAGCGAAGAGACCAAAGCAGCAAACGCTCGCTCTGAGCCTCGCAGATCCTCTGACATTGCAGAAATAATTGGCACATTGTGAAGGGCAGATATTTATGCCAGTTTAGCAGCAGACTGTCAGAGATGGATGGTGCTCAGCCTGCTGGTGACAGACTCTGTTAAAGAGACCTCAGAATAGTGACTGCTCAGGTTTTCCCAAACAAGGAGGCGCTTGGGTAAATTTGAGAGAAAAACAATTCACTTTAGAGCTGCGCCTGTGAGAAGAAGGTTTTGACCTTAAAACTACTCGGTTGTGAATTCATCTAAAAAAGATCATTCATACCTCTCTCACTGGATCATGGTTTTCAGTTCATCTCCTGCTTAATACCTTCTTCAGCCCTTTGACAACTAGCTTAGTTAGTTATTCAGCTCTCTCTCTCTCATTGGAGTATCTGGATGAGAAGCCTGAGGCAGGTCATAAACACAATGCTTCCCCAAAATGAGATCATTACTTTCCACAAAGTCAGATTTCAAAAACATTGCCAAGTATAATAACAATAAGTCACTGAAATCAGTGTCTGTTTCAGATCAATGGAAGTAGATCAAGGGTAGTCTGGTGCCACAACATGACCACCAGCATGTCGATTTCTGTGGGATCAGTGTATGGAACTGCTACTTGAAGGCAAATGCCATCTGTTTTAAAAATGTGCACATCCCCTCCCTGAGCCTGAAGACAAATAAGCTAGTACTTGTGAACCTTGAATGCTTATTGCAAAAGCTGGAAAACCAGAAGGACTACAGGCCCGGGAAAAAAAATGAGGGCGACAAAATAGTTAGAAAAGTGTTGAAAAACACCTGACAGACAAACGTAGTTAAAAGGATATAAGCACACGTGTTTGTTGGGTCTTGTGGTATTGAATGATGATAATATGCCAATAGTTTACACTGTTCACGATCCTGTGGTCAAGTCACTGTTAAGGAGTTTTATCAGAGATGGATGATTTGGGTAGTCGGCTTTGAAATGCTTAATCTCATTTCCATCATATTCGTCCCTGTAGGTTCTCCCTGACGCCAGGATGCCCAACCACATGCAGATCTGTAGATGGGTAATAACTGGGCCAATGACATTAAAGAGCCTCTCTGGCCAGAACGTGATGCCATATGGAGCTAATCTGCATTCACACTCTAGACGTACTGCAGCTTGTGGGTGTGAATGAGGATTCTGACATGACTGATTTATGTTACAGAAGTAGGTAACACATATGTTTCTAAATATATGACTTTTCCTTGTTAATTTGATATCACAAATCTACAGCACCTACAGCTGGTTGCACAGTGAATATATAACGAATATAATAGAGTCTAAAGATTTTACTTTAACATAATGTACCCATTCATGTTTTTTTTCCCTTGAAAGTGACATATTACACCTTATTACTTTTGGAATATGGGCCAAAATATGTTCAGAGCATCACATATGAAAAATGGTCTAACACCAAAACTGCTGTCATGTATGTGAGAGTGCTAATGCTTTTCATTTATACAAGTTATTTGTTTGTCTGTTTGGTGACTATCCTTCCTAGCCTGCATCCCTTCTTAGGGTTGGTTGTGCATGTTGAGCACATGAATGGTGTGGGCAGAATATTTCAGTAACATTACAGTATACAGTAGCTACCCAAAGCCATTTCATTTACATTGTGCAAAATCAGACTGGGATGATTTGGCGTCAGTCTGCGTTTTAATCTGAAAATGTTGAGCATCTGTTTATTTAAAGACAGACACATTGAGAGGTTTGTCAAATTAAAAAAACAAAATTAGTAGAAAAACATATTTTCCTAAGACCATGGTGTTGGTGCTAAATCTCTATGACTGTATTGGCAGTGGTATAAAAACACTGTAAAACCATTGTGAACATTCCTTATCTTCACCTGGCTCTTCGTGTGCATTTCAGTGACTTCTGCTATGAAATAACTCACAAACACCTGCCGTTTGAGAGTTACTGCCTGGAGAGGAAGGGAGTTCACTTGGGCCATGCTCTGTTCTATAATTAAACTCCTAGATGAAAGTTAGTGGCAGGTCTCATGCACTACTGAGGGCTATTCGGAGAATGCGTTTTCATGTATTGTCATCAGATTTCTCCCCTACAGCCAACTTTATTTTGGAAGCAGGGCTTTCTTATTCTAACCGTGTCCATGATACAAAAAAAAAAATCACATTGCCAACATATCCACATTCTCCTGGAGAAATATAGCTGGAGAAATCAGGTTTCCCTAATCCCTTTCTCCAGTTACACCAGGTTTCTTGTTTACATGATGTTTAAGACATCACTAAAGTTAGTGTAAATACACTGAATGCGACGTGGTACATGGTGCTGAGAAAAAGGATGTTATCCAGTGTAGATGAAGTCTGGCCAGCTTGTCTAACTGCTGATGAGTCTGGATCTGTCTGTGAATGACATTACTAATACATAAATTAATTCTAGTGTGATTGCAAGTACATTGGCTGAGTTTGGCATCTGCTTTTCCACTGAGGTTTTACGAATACAGGTTACCTCTGCCTCAGCGTGGCTAGATGCCAGTTCCAGAAGAGTATCTCATGGAAATGAAAGACTAGTGTTGTGGCAGGAAATTGACCAAGTGAAGACAGGGATAGCAATTCTATAGTAAGCCTAGATGGATAGGTTCTGTGCTTAAGAACAAAACGTACCTAAAAGAATATGTAAAGATTATTCAGTGCTTTGTGACCACAGAACTGTTATTACTGGAAACCCTGAGAGCTGAACCTGATGGGCATTAGACTGTGCTCAAAGAAAACAGGCAGAGGTTAATTAACGGATGACCTGGAGCATAATTAGTCGTCCTCATCAGGTCAGATTACCTTGATAAGGAAGAATTTGCATAAAAACAATAATTTGCCATATAATAATAATGAAATTCTATGCTATACAACAACTATTTGTAACATTTGTTTTTCCTTTATAAGACCTTGACAACAGAATGTGTCTTTATTTGGATGACAAATTTGAATCTGAAAGATTTTAAATTCTAGAAAAGTATATTTTGAGAAGTAGACTTTTACATGTGTTGAATGAATTAGCGAAATAGTTTTTTGAAATCATGTTTTTAATCAAACATAATTCAAATGTTTGACTTGGTGAAAAAAAAAAACATGACTACATTGAGTCCAGGTCAATTACGCACAAATAATTTCAGTGTGATATTCACAGAATCTGAAGCAGTGCAGCCAGGGCAGCACATCCAACAACTTCAGCTAAAAGAACAGCTCAGCATGCTCTAAACATTCATTTCAAGATCTGTTTGCACTTAGCAAAATGTAACTAGGGGTGTCTTTTCTATTATTATTCTTTATGATCACAGGTGCTTGTTAAACATATTAATGTCCACTCACAGGGAAAAATCATTCAGGCAAACAAAGCTGCGGTGGACAATGACACTTGTGCCTGATGACATTTGCTGTGTGGACATCACAATGCACGTGAGCAGCTCAGCCTCTCCTTGTCGCTCTGTTCTGGCCTTAAACACTGATGTATTGACGGCAGCTGGCAGCTTTCCTAGAAGATATCACCCAGCTGCTCCCTTATTGGAGAGCCCAATAAAATATCTGTCCATCTAGAAGCTAATCAAATGCCAAGATAATGCAAATGACATGGGGGGGGGGGGTCAAAACTCAAACCTCCAGGCTTCTGACAGATTTAATAACTTTTGTGTTTGTTTCCCTTTATTACATGAGCAGTTTCACAGCCATAAACAAGGCTGCGCTCAAATATTAGTCACTTTCTCTCCTTGCTGCTCAGATTTATGTGATCCTCTTCACAGTATGTGGAAAATCAACCTAGCTGTTGGATATTTTCACACCTTCATGCATCTTAAGTTTGTGCGATCAAATTTTTCCTGCATACATTTTTATTTTTACTAATTTATTTTGTATTAATACGCATAGATATGAAACACACTGAAAAAAAATTAAACGATTTTTAAAAAGGTGTAAACTCTTTGAAAGCTCTCTGTTCCCTCACACAGACTCACAAACACACAGTTGTGATGGACCTATGATGAAAGCACTTCAGACTACTGTAGTACTTCAGAAATAATTTTGACTTGACCTTTTGTGACTATTAAACTAATTACACTTGTGAGGCGGAACCATCTCATGTTCCCCTTTCTGTCTCCCTCTATTCCCAGACATCTTGTGATTTCTATGTAAAGCAGACAGAGCAGGTAGAGTGGTGTGAATACATGAAACATCTCCGGTTTTGACTGTACTGACCTATGCTGGTTTTGTTAACAAAGAATTAATGCTCTTGTGTTTCAATTACATTGGCCAGAGGAACAGCTATACTGGAGGTAAGCAAATAACTTAATCACTGGTACAAGTGCTGCCACAGAGGTGACTTATATCAGAGTCGATGCAAATTAGAAACATTTTTCAGCTGCAAAACAGACCTGAAAATACACCTCTTCTTTCTCAGTCTTTGATAAGACTTCAAAGCAACATGCAACAGTTAGCAGATCTCCAACGAGACTAAATCAGGCCAACTAATTGATTTATTGAGAATATAATTGGTATAACAATCAATAAAAATGTTATTTGCATGCCAAGTTGGTTTTGGTCTTTAAGTTGGATCTGTTGATGCCACTAGAGTGATGTCACTCTAACAGTATATTTTTAAGAGCAGAGGTGGGGGGTCTCAGGCAGGGCAGCCAATTTCAGGGAAGGCAGACAGTACCCATACGCTGATGGAAGGAGGTTGCCAGTCTGGCATCAGGAGGAAGAAGGCACAGCCGAGAGCAGCCGAGGATCGAACCACTGATCCTCTGATTAGTGGATGACACTTTGAGCCACGGCCCCCCCTAGTTTCTCAATAATGGTAGCTTCCTCATAGGAAAGAGAGTGGTTCAAGTATATTTGTTCCAGACTATGACAGTGTACTAAAGTCTGTTTTTTTTTCTACTTTTCATAATGTGGTGGTGCAGCTACGTCTCGCTGTCCGCCGACATCCCTTTGAACTTCTGTCCCGTGGGGTTGCTCACTCTAAAAAAGATCTGCAATATCCAACCCCTGGTACGATATTGGCCTGCGGTGGAGCTTCAAAAGATTCAAAGCACACAAGTGACTTCTGACCCTGCAGAGCATGATCCTCTGATGCGTGACAGTCCGGGTGGAGGAAGTGTCGTACCGCAGAGATGACATGTAAACACGTCAGGTCTGGCAGAGGTGTGGGACAGTGTACATGTCAGATGTGTGCCTAGACTACAAAGTTGCCAAGTGTGCTGTTTGGGAACCTTAATTACCCACAGGAAAGCACAACAAACTAACAACTGGTTTTGAACCCCAAAGACAGATTCTGACATTTCCGAGAAGGTCAAAGTTAATTACCGCGTGAGTCTCACTCAATACATGGTGAGGGTAAGAGAGGAGATTGTTTCAGTTGAAAACTGCTATGAAATTTGAATAAGAAGGTAGCACTGTATTGACAGCTGATGACTAATGTCAAGTCCACCTTGATCAATCATTATTCGAGCCAAAAATCACTGATGTGGAGCATGATAGACATGACATTTTGGAGATGGTTACGTTGCATGATGATCAAAAAGTAACTGACAACAATTTTGATGACCAAAACCAATTAATGATTTATGAGCAAAATACCAAACATTCACTATTTTAACCATTGCAAATTTGAGAATTTGGTCTTTTTCCCTCTCTTGCTATCTTTGTAAAGTGAGTATCTGATTGTAAGTGACTCAGAGTATTATTGATTTTTTTATGAGATTTAATGATTTTATTTGAAAAATAAGAGTGGTAAATTAATCAATAATGAACATTACAGTTGCAACTGATGATTATTTTCATTATTAATGAATCTGTTGATTATTCTTATGACTAATTGTTTAGGGAAGATTATATAATTGTGAAAAATGCGCAAGGCGACACCTTCAAATGCCTTTTTTTGTCAGATTAACAGGCCAGACCAAAAGATATACATGGATATTAATCAGAGAACAGTAGCAAATCTTCACATTTCAGAGGCAAGAAACAGGGAATATTTGGCATTGTTGTCTGCATGTTTTTTTTTTCTTTTTTTGACCGATTAATAAATCAATTGACTGATTGTTTTAGCACTAATAAAAAAAGTAAACGTTAGTTGCATCCCAAGTGTATCCCAGAATAAAAGAGATACAATATGAAACACAAATGTCTTCCTGAGTGCATGAACAATGGGCTCTGCTTCCAAACCAGGGGATACGGAGAATATAGATGGTATCACCACCTTTCTTTCAGAGATTCTATCATGACATCACAAAGTATAAACTATTAAAAACTTGACGGGATAAATTATTAAGAGCTCGTTCTGCATGGCTCCATTATCCCTTAAATAAAAACAGAGACGGACATCATGACTTATACATACAAGTTTTCCGCGCAGAGTCCTCCACAAATAGTGAAGAGATGTCCTCGTCCACGCCAGCCTCGTTTTTGGCGATACAGGTATAGGCGCCGGTGTCCTCAAAGTGCACGTTGCTGATGTGCACCTCGCTTCCATTAGCTTTGAGGAAAAATAGAGGGAGCAGACAAAAAAAGATATTTGCCTTCTTGAAGGAGATAAAAGGTGACTTCCATGCTACCATCCTCTGCTACCATTAGTCTGTTACATAACAGTTGTCTAATATGTTGGGGAGGAAGGTGAGAGGTTTGTTTTTGGGGATAATTCAAAAAGGTAGGACTTCAAAGTAAGAATATGACACAGGTCTGCCACATGCTGTGCTTCTGCGAACACTGGCACAGACTTCTAGTTTAGCATTTTGTATATAACCTCAAACGAAAAAGCATTTGGCATTGCTGTTATTAAAAGAACTACACTTTAAAACTGTTCCTCCAAATATTTGATACCTGGGTTGGACGGCAAACCGATAGTATCAAGTTACTGACATTATGAACCCTTTGATGACCTAAATTTACTCATCTTCTGTTTTTCAGCATCTACACAGTGAAAAAAGCCACAATATGCAACATATTTAACAAGAAGTTAAAGAGCAACTTGCAAGTTATTTTTTTCTGGAATTTATATTTAACCTTGTCTGAAAATCACTATATTTATACGTAATGCAGAATTTGATACATTTTACAAGATGGAACTGCAGAAATTCAGAGGAGAAAGTGGCCGTTTTCCGCTAAGCTCCTATAAACACTTTTTTTTCCAACAACGTGTCATATGATGTAACATAAGGGAGTCGCTGTCCGCTGCAGTAGTAGGAGGTAGTGAGTCTGAGCGGTCTGCTGCAGTGAGCTGGTGTGTTTTCAGCAGGTTTTAGTGGTATTTCACCAGGTGGCACAAACTCTAACCTGTCAGCACATGAAGTCCACAGCATGGGTGCGTTAAGTGCAGGTGAGGAAACAGGACTTCACTGCTTCATCCATTAGGAAAAACGTGTATATTTGTAGCACTCATTTTAGACCAGAGGATTATCTTCCCAGCGATGTGATGGAGTTTTAAAACTGAAAGTTGCTGCTGCACACAGCTGCTTCACAGGGAGCAGCTCCTGGTTCTGCCGTTGTCACGGACCCGTCAGAGACTCAGTTCAATCAAAACGTGCTCTGTGCACCTTAAGTCTGATCTTCTCACTTTTGCTAACTTCCAAACTTGTCAGCACAATCATTTAAGCAATGAGAAGCAGCGTGTGACATGTAGTAATTGTAATCCTCGATGTTGCCTACATGTCTCTAACCTGCAAGTTGGTCTTTAATCCAACCAATTCACTATCAGACTATTATCTTGACAACATAAGAAGGAAAATATACACACTGATATAAAAAATGGATGGATTTACTCATATTGAAGTGCATTATATATCATCATCTTGATGTATTTTTACATCAGGTTAATTATTAATACCAGTAGCAGTGTGAGTAAGAGTCATGGCCATATAGTAGCAATAACAGTGGAATTTATTGGAGCGGTAGTAGCAGCATAAATAATGATAATAATGGAAGTAGCAGAGGTGGGAATTAAATATGCAACTGTAAATTCAGTGAGCAGTAATCTCTTGACTCCACTGTACCTTGCAGGGTGAGCTGTTTGGACAGCTTGGTTGTGATGTCCATGCTGTTCTTCAGCCAGGCGAGCTGGGGGCTCGGTATGCCCTCGGCGTGGCAGCGCAGGCTGGCAGTAACTCCCGGCTCCCTGGCTTGGCTCTCTGGGTACACTCGGATGACGGGAGGAACTGGAATGTGGTGAGAAAGAGAAGGGGGAGACGATTGAGATGTAGAAATGAATGAATGCACTACATCCAACATTGTGGTTTGCATTTGTACACCTTGAGAGGATTCAAATTCCCGAGCTTATGGTTTAGCATTGGCATACACCAACAATAGGATTGAGTAAATTCTCAGAATAGCTGAATGCCTTTAGATAAGGTTAACATGCTCTGTGAATCAAAACAAATCAGATAGATAAATAAGGGAGAGCACCTCAGTTCGGACGTTATTGATTTTGCTAGGTTGCCATTGATTTTATGTAACCTTTTGTCAAGAGGGAGATCAGGGGATAAAAGCAGAGAAAACAAATTGTGTGAAGAAAGAAAAGGCACAAACTAAATGTTGCTCTCTTCTGCAAACTGTTCTAAAAGCTGACTTTGCACATTTCTGCACAGCGTGCCACTGTCATGCGGGAGGTTCACTTTTTTACCCTACCCCGAAGCAAAGACAAACAAACAAAAAAACTCTCCTCCATACTGTACTTCCAAGAACCATAAATCAACATAAATCAATAGAACACACAAATACATTAATAATATGCATTTATGCATTGGCTGAGAGTATACCACAAGTTTTCCTCTGCACCCGAGGGCTCACTTGTTAGAGTCGTGCTCCACAAAACATGGAATATATCAAACGAATGAATTTGAATAATTCTTTAAAGGATGTCGTCTTCTCTGAATAGCATAACAATTAAAAAGCCATTCAGAATGATGATAGTATATCTGAGGAGGCTCTCCAGCAGAAATGGTGACTGCTTGGACAGTGCCAATGGACTGTTTACAGAGCATCCATAAAAAAACAGCATGACTCATTCCACAACAGCCTGCCACATATAAGGATGACAACTGGCAGCGGTTTAAGCAGGGACATCAAATTTCTCTATCTTGCCATCTTGTTTTGAGCAATCCCTCTCAGCCTCTGTGGCCCAAATCAGTGTCCTCTTTTTTTCTCCTTTCTGAAACAGACTTCAGAGACATGAGCAGAGGATGGAAGCGAGAGTCTTGGCAGAGGCAAAGAAGGCAGACGTGCTGTAGAGACCATTTCCTGTGGGCACTGGGTTAGAGGAAGTCTTTACTCAGCCAGGTGAGTGAAAGGACTGAAGATTGTTGCCACGGCCATCTGGTAACCACGGCACTCCCGGGCTTTGGAGCGCACGTCAACCGGACGGCCGACGCACCATCCACAGTGGGCCATCGAGGACTCTTATGGCACCCAGGTTACTTTACCAATCATAGTCCCAGACATACTCCAGTTATGCCAGTGCCCCTCAGCAGTAACATAAGTAACTGAATATAACCCACAGAGACAAATTATTTTGTGCGCTTGCACTTAATATCCTCACACATACAAGTATACAAAAGCTCTGGCCCCATTTCTTAGTGTGTGTGTGTGCCGCTCGTGTTCTTTCTCTGGTTTTATTATCCTTCCTTTTATTTTTGTGTTGTGTACTATATTGTAAATCACTTTGTGACAGCCATGTTTTTTAAAATTTCCCTGCGCATAAAGATTCTATCTATAGCTGCATTTTCACATCAATCTTCTTATATGCACATACAATAAGGACAGTGAGAGGTATATACTATCAAAGGAACATGTTAATTATGTTATTTGCATGTCTTGTCCCCTAAAAGGATGAGATCCTGCTGTTTATCCATTATACATGCTCTATCCATTATACATGTCCTATCCATTACACATTTAATACCTTGTCATTGAGTGTGTTTACATGCATGCTAGTATCCCGGTTATAAAAGTGTTTTTTTGAGAATGTCTGTATGTTCTGCACATGTAAAACATATGACTCCGTTTTCAGACATGTGGATAAGGTTTTAGGAAACCTGGATATGCTATCCAGGTTTACTGCGGTTTACCCTCGATACAGACAGGGGTGACTGAAATGGGAAACAATTTGTAATTACAAAATGTGCTAAATATCTGACACAACAATCTATCAAACAAGTAAGTCAAGCTTTGGTTTTGACTCATCTGGATTATTGCACAGTAGTTTGGTTTAATACTACATCAGGTAATATGAGAAAAAAGCTGCTGGTTCAGAATTAAGTGACACATGTACTGTGTCGTGCAGATACTATTCAACAAGGTGCGCTCATGGAGGGCATTTTATTTGACCTAAATCCAAAACCACATCAGTTCAATGTACAGTAATATACTGAGCAATGCAAGAATGAAACTTACTCCTAAATTATATTGACAAACAAAATCATATGTTTATATTCAGATTTAAAAAAATGCTAAAGGAGAATTACTTAGGAAGAAGCTTCGGTAAGTGTTTGGTGTCTAAGAGTCCCATGACCATTCCAAGTAAATAACATTTATCTGTCAGATCGTGATGGGTTTCTTTGTGTCATTTGTGTCATTCAAAACTGCATCAATTGTCACTGTTTGATTTAAAAAAGGTCAGTTATTTATTTATGTATTCTATTTTTACAATAGGCTTTATGTTGTGTTATGTTAGTGTATTGTGATAAGTAGTGTGAACATCTATTTTTTGTATTGTCACCATATAAACTGTTTGGACCCCAGGAAGAATAGCTGCTGCTAAGCAGAAGCTCACGGGGATCTGAATAAACATGCAAACAAACTGCAGCAGATCAACAGCTGGTCCAGGTTTATAAGACATTCTCTGCTGTGTTTGCAGTTGCATCTGAAAATCAACTCCTCAAATGACTAAATTGTTAATCATCAAAATAAAACAATGTGATGACGAATTCTGGAATTCTGATCTTCACAATGAAATGACGCTGAAAGTCTTGAACTAGTAACACAGAGGGTTAGAGTTAAAATAGTCAAGTTGATTAGATGACCCCTCGGACATTAAATGACAACTGTTTTAATTATCGACTAATCATTGGAAAAATGCCAGAACTTTGCTGATTTAAGCTTCTTAAGCATTGGGATTTGCTTTTCTCTGTGTTAAGGTGAATAGCTAGCTATTATTTTAAAAAAGCAGATTAACAGTAATTTTCATTGTTGTCTCTTTCTGTATCTCTTCAATCACTTAAGACAAAAATCCTGTAAAGTGTCAAATGCAGCCAGGTCCATGCAGCAAGAAACCAACTCAGTCAGTAGAGGAACAACTGCAGAGGAGTTAAAGACAAACCTGAACTGACACACAATCACAGACTTGGTTTATTAGCATTACATATAGAGGCAGCTAAATAACCCGGTTTCTCTATGTTCCATGTTACATAACATCCCAAGTATGATCAAAGGCTACTAGAGTGCACGTATGTGTGTGTATGTACTCATTACGAAGACAGCACAAGGCGAACATTCCTCTCAGGCTGAAGTTAGAAGTAAATTACATAAATTGAAGTAATCATAGCATTTTAAATTTATGGCAAGTTATTAGCACTGATCAGAAGGAACTTTAGTGTCATAAAGAGCAAAGTACAAGTACAGCAAATAGATAAAGAGAAAGATGTAATCTTTAGGCGTGGTTAACAGATTTATCTGCTCTGTGATCACTACGGTGTGTAAATGTGCTTGTCTTTGTCTTTGCGTGTGTGTGGCAGTCGTTGGGAGCAGATTTTGGGGCGATGGCACACATAGCGAGCACCTTTGTTGCTAGCTTACAATCACAAAAACCTATTAATCAACAGCTGAGCATGGATCGACCAGGCTTCCTTGAGCACCTCATTAATAAAACCTCTCAGGCGTTAATTAGTGTGTTGGAATTAAATCCAAATAGATTCACAAGGCCTTTTATTTGAGAACAAACAGTATTACTGCCACAGTGGTCAGTAATATTGAAATTCAGACACTTCATTTAAGCAAAAGTTTCAGCTCTCACATGTAGTAGGAAATACATTAAATCTTAGAAAGTTGTTATAGCATTCTTTCTGCCATATACTTGGTGATGCATGTCCTATTGATGTGAATGTAATTTTTTTTTAATGTACGGTAATTTAGCATGTAAGGATTGAATGTCTCTTTGCATTCAACAGTTTTTCTGTCGAAGAGAATAGTGGTGAATAGTGTGAGAGAAAACAGACACTTTATCTGGATTCAGCTCCACCAGCTGCTTCCCAGAGGGGTTTTCAATGGTTTATTACACTAATCCACCAGTTAATACTGATTTTCTTTGAGATGGTGAAATGGAATTAAAAATAACTGTGGGCTGCAGTTTGCCAGGTTTGATGACTAAATTCAAAAATATGTATTCAATTTGATAAAATGTTTGTATTTGTATATTTTTGTGATTTAAAATATGCCAATTATGGCAAATCTTACTACTTTTGTTTTTTGTTCTTACCTTTAAAATCAGAAACAGAAAATAGGAGACATAGATAGTGATCTTAAGATCCGAGTGGTCCTTTGTTGGGGCCAGTACAGCAGATAGAACTCTCTTCTGATGCTGTTGAGATGGATTAAAAATGGATAGCATGACATCAAGCTCATGTCTCATCTCATACCCCCTTTTGGGTAAATTGCTTGTGTGATTTTTGAAGATGGAGCTGGTTAGTACTTTGTGCTAAAGGTGTCTACCTATGATGCAATCACAGCTGGTAACACCACTGCAGGAGTGCAATAGGTTACACTGAAGTGTGGTGTTTGGTACGGTGTGTAGAGGTGTAATTACACAGTAGGTAAGTGCAAGTCTGATCAGTGCAGTGAATGGATATATGGAGGTTGGCTGAGGCAGAGCAGAAGTTGCAGTTGAGTCCTCTGTAGGTTTCATGGACCTAATTCAACCAAACATCTGTGATGGGAGGGGCCGACTGTCTGCCAAAACTTTAATAACCCAGCCTAGTTTCCTCAAACATCCAAATCAGGTTTCTAGGCAGGTATTCACCCCAGTTCAGCATGGCATAATTATATAACTAACTATGCTGGGAAACATAGAAACTACTAAAAACTGAAACTTAAAACAGAAAATCTAAAAAAAACGGAGATAATTAGAGGGGTTTCTGAATAGATCTTTCAAATGATTATATGCTACTAGAAAGGTCAGAAGTAATAAGAATGTGGAACAAGTGAAGGGAGCAAATTTAAATGTTCTTTACCATTTGGTTTGGACGTAGGGGTTGTATGCACAGAGGGATAGATTTGCTCGGTTCCAGTTTAATTGTTCAGCGATTCAAATAGGTGCCTTTTGGTGGTTGTTTGCCATGGTTAGCGGAACAATCGACCAATCAGAGCTGGACAGGTGGGATTAAGAATTAGGACATCAGCTTCTCATGTATCTTGCTACATAGATTAATGATCAATAGTGACAGAAAAATAGATGAGATGGGTGGAGCTGGAAAGGTTTTTTTCAAGTCGACAAAAATAACAACTCCTAAATCAGCATATTTTTTCATTGTCGTGAAGACTGTTAAGTGGTTTAGCAAACAGTACTACAGCTTTCCTGCCAATTCAAAACTGCACCATCTGGACTGATACATTACTCAGTATTGATTTGTCTGATGTGTCTGATTTATGCTGATTATGAGGTTACTGCGACTTGAAATTTTAAAATTCCCTTTCTTAGACCAACAAATTGCCTTAAATGTCAAGATTCAAAGATTCTTTTTGTTTTAGATTGTTTGGTAAATTTTCGAAAAGGGTTGTTTGAAAATTGGACATGCTGAGTAAATAGGAGTGGCATTTAAATCGATTGTAAAAACGATTGAGACATTAAAAGGGACAATATGTGACCTTAAAGCAAGATGTAAAAACAGTGATACCTAATTATTTTTGGTAGGAGAAAGTCATAATTGATAACATCTTCACAAAGTGCTGAATTTCTCCTTTTTAACGCTGGAGCTCATCTCCTGCCTTATTCTTAAGCCTGAGAAGCCATTTAAAAAGCTGTGCCACCACAGTTTGTATTGTATTAATGTTTCTGTCAGGAATCTGCTCTGAATATCTAGCTGATTCATCTCTACTGTGAAAAATGTGACTGCTGTCTGTCAGTTACTGGCCAGCACTGTTACCTGGGGGGATAAGAGGGGTAGGGGGGGGGCAGGCAGAGACTTGTGTAGGAGTTCTATCAATGTTTCTGCAATTCCCAGTGGTTGCCCATAGAGATCAATAAAGGTCATTCCTTAGTTAAAGGCCCATTATTTGAGAAAAAGCTCATGTCAGTGAATTCCCCCCATGAGTCTGACTGTGGGAGAGAAAGTACATCCTGCGGTGTTAACGCTATTTCAGTTCCAACTGGTCACTGATAGAGGTTAATAGTGTTGTAAATTATTTAATTCCCCGTAAGGTACAATGAAAAATTGAAAATGTGACAATCCAATAGTGAAAATCTATTGAATTATAAGAGTGAACATAGAGAAAGCTTTAGAAGGCTTTGGGTTACTGCATATTAAAACGTTGCATTGTTGCAGTAAATTAAAGTTATACTTAGTGTGTGTAATTAAGTTCAGAGAAAATCCAGCTGATAATATCTGCAGAACTGGGATAATTATTGTTAATTTAAGATAAACTCTGTTTGCTACTATCGGCAATTATCTACACAGTAAGTGGTTTTTACGTGAGCTACATTAATGTGTAGCATTAAACACACATTTAATGTATGTGCATATGCTCCGAGATCAGTCATTCAAAATATTTTTATAGATAATTACACTAACATTGAGTTGACATTAAATGATGACGTGGATGTACTGATTAAATTGGTGAAGGCATTTTGAAAATCGTCTTCAGTATTTTGCTTGAATACTCAATAAATGTAATTTCTTCTTTCAAAGCAAATCTGCATCTTCTACCAGCTCCCCAAAAGCCGTATTAGCTACAGAAAACCATGAAAGTCTCCTTAACCCTCTGAACAGGAGAAGTGTGTTTTCTGCCTTTTAAACATACCTCACTTACACACTCCACCAATGTGCATTTATAAACTCAATTCCTGCGTGGAAATCATCATTTCCTTTGCCTGAACACTCGAGAAAATTAAAAGGAGCGAGCCGGTCGGTGGGATTTTTCCACTCAAAACTCAATTCAGACAAGATGTGAGAGAAGTTGCATTCTGATGTGTTTCTGAGAGTGTCAGGAGAGCCACTGCCAGGAGAATGCGACACAGCAGGGCTGACAGCTCCATCATAAAGCTCCCCAGCCAGTCGTCAATCACTCAGCAAGGCTCCCGTTGGCCACGGCGCTCTAGAAGATGAGCAGGCGTGTAGACACACAAACACACACACACACACACACACACACACACACACCATAGCAGGAGAACACTTCACTATCACACTACTGGGAGATTTCCAACTAAGCCTGGCCGACTTGTTACAACCCTTCATATCAAATTGAACGTGTGCCTGCTGCTAAAAAACGGGACGGTCATAACTATTGGATTGTATGCACTCTGAAAATAACACGCATGATTCTGTGTCCGCTCCATCACACGTAGAAAAACAGTCACTGGTTCACCACCATCGCTGTGCACAGACACACACCATTACAAACATGCACAAACCAAGAAGAAAGCCTCCCCTCTCAGTTGTGATTACCCTCTCACCTTAGCTTGATGCCTCCCAGGGAGATGTGGGAGTAATCCAGCTCAGACAAAAGTTTTGTCCTGAGCCTGAATGCAGTGCATTACATGTACATCACACAGCCGGTGGAAAAGTACTTTTCACAGGGTAGAACAAAAATAAAAACAGTAAAAACACTGGAACTGTTCTAAAAAAGATCTGGGGCAGACATTAAGAAACAAAATAGATCTCCAGGGAATACCACTATGCCATGTTTGCATGCTCTTTGTTTTCTATCTCAAAAGAACTGTCATCGTCTGTGTGGGTGCACACAGGTTGGGCTCTTCTTTTTCTTTTCTGTGTGTGTTTTTATATGATAAATTTGTTACTACAAGGATTCCAAATAGTAAAATTAAAATGTAGGCAATTTAGTCCACAGAGGATATGCTGAGGATAAAAAGCAATGAATAAAAAAAAAGGGGGAGGAAAAATTATACACCGCAATATGAACAATTTACTGTACTGAAACAATTTAATGTGTAGATAACTAAGGTTGTGGTATTTCTTCTAGTGTTAATGTATTCTAGTATTAATATCAAAAGAAGATATCAAAATATTTTAGATGCTCATCATGGCATCATTTTACTTTTGCATTTGTGTTGGACTGGGTGAGGTCTTTTCATTTAAAGATGCTAATTCATTTGCTAATTATTTCAAAAATGTATGTTAAATAAAGATAAAAGAATCAAAATTGGCACGTCCTAACATGTTTGCTAAATGCTAAATGTAGCAACATTTAACAAACACAGATGAAGTGTGTATGTCTTTAGGAAATGATATGGAATGCAAGTATGTTTTCTGATAAAATATGAACATGAAAGCTCTCCTCTCTTCAAATGATTCTCCATCACATTTGGCCACAGGTAAGGTTATGAACACAAGACACTGGCCTAAGGTGTTGCTTGGAAAAAACGATTGAAAACATGAAAGTATACAAATGGTTGCACATCAGTTTTCTGTTGATCGACTAATGTTACTCGCCCTTCCATGAACCCTTCTCCCTGTGTCTTCTGACACTCTCTCAAGAACAGCAATCTCACACTCCAAGTCAGTATACTGTTATATACAGTACACAGCACCTAGGAACAGAGACAGGCAGAGCCGTCCTCTCTGCAACATGCAGTTACATGTGGCCAACCTTCTTTCCCCCTGGGGAAAACTCCAACATCTGAGTGTCCCCATAATAGCCCAGCAACTCTTGAAAAAGAGACAGTCCTGGCCGGATCAAGGATTCTGGTTCCAGAGGTGCTGTTGTGCATCGAGATGACATCCACTACTATTTATCTACAGTACCTGGATATATCTGCTTGTAATAGCTCCACCTCTGGCCCTGGCCCATTCCCAAAAGAAACATGACATTCCAGGTCCCGAGGGCCAGTTTTGTAGCCAGGGATCAGCAAACCACATCCTTTGCCTGCCACCCATGGCTCACCTTGCAGGCTTACATGGTGGCAGTCTCGCTTTACCTACTAACAAGGCCCCATGGGTAAAGATACAGCATAGGTGCATCAGGTTTTTGAATCGCTCTTAGTATGCCCCCCTCCCTCACTTGGGAATCCCGACCAGGAGCGGTTAACCCTAACATCCCCAGGATAAGAAGGTGAGTCTCAAAAGGGTATGATTAGATCATTGTCAAAACAGTGAGAGGGCAGTAATGAAACTGACATTGACTGAGAGCTGTGCATGTGTACTGCATCACTAAAGTATGTGTCATGTATCATTAATAACTGCAAACAGCTAGAGCTACCTCTTGAAAGATGATGCTGCCACACAGAAGAAAAAACATCAGGACCCATTTTGTAAAATTTTGCCGATCGGAAATGCTTAAATTTCAAATCATGTTTTCAAAAATGAATGAAGCTTTCCAGGGTGGAAAAGTAAATTTATTTTTCCAGCAGCAGAAGTGGTTGGTGTATTTGAGAATTCAACCAAGACTTTCATTAATTTACCCCAAACAACTATTTGTTTTCTGCTAAAGTGGTTGGGAGAGTGGACAAACTTTGCAGCCACAGTACAAATTAGATGCAACTTTATTGATTCCTGAGGTAAAGTTGGGTCGCCACAACAAAGGAAACGCTATAGATTATAAAACAGCAGCGGATACAATATACTAAAGATAAAGAATCACAACAAAATGAACATCTGGAAGATAAGTGTACAACAAAGATAGCATTACAATGTCTTTGTAAAGATGCAGCAGACAATACAAAGAGGCTCGCTGCCAAACAAACATGGATAATACACTAAATTACATGTGTAAAACCTATGAGGGACATTTTGATGAGTCTGTTTGTGTGTTTAAGTGGGGAAAGTACAGATCAAAAGCCTTCAATGATATCTCACATACTGCAAAAGCTTACAATGCTGAAAGCTCTCCCCTGCTTCACAGGGAAATCAAAAGTTTGTCTAGAAGTACCTCCAGTCTAAATCTCATCAGCTCTTTTGTGTAAAACTCCAAATACTACATTGTCATTCTCATGTGGCCTAAGGGTGATGGACAGCATTCTGAATCCAGTTTCTCAAAATTACCCTCTCTTTCAGCTGTTTCTTAATTGAGTTTTACAAAATCTCAGCAGTCATGGCAGGGTAGTAGCTGGTCCTTGGAGACTTCACCCAGACAAAAAATGTGAAATTCATAGTCTGCAGTAAAAAGGTCATCTGGAAGTTTCAGTATCAATTATGACAAAAAGTAATCTGTCTCATGAGATTCGCTCTGTTTCCATAAACACAATACTTGGTATGATAAGACCTGTATATCATTGCAATTAACCTTGGAGTAATCTTTTAGAAGAATGATAATGAACTAACTGTCTGTCAAATGTAATGAAGATGTGGAGCTTATTTCACATTCAACTCATTAGGAGGAGTATGGGAGAAAACAGGCTCATTCACACATATTCAGTCTCAGTCCAGCCACTACACCTTTGCCCTCTCCATACGGTCTCTGTTTCAGCATTCACATGGCAGGTTCACCATACTGAAGACCATCCCAAACCAATTAGTGGGAATTGGAATATAAAGCTCTTGACAGAAAATGGGGCTGACATAACGAACATCCAGTGCTTGAAGTGTGCCTGTACTCATTGGTACCCAGTACTGGCACTTCTACATTTTACTCTTTGGCGCACTGGCACTTCTCACAAGCTGCTGGTACTTTTTATTTTTCTCCATAGCAGGTTCTCTGGGCAGTTCATAATGGCCTTAGATAAACTGCATTACTCCCCGGGCACCACGTGATGCTCATCTGTTCCTGTTCTCTGCTGGCAGGTAGTCTAAATAGCCTAACTTTGCATTGACCTCATGATAATATTGATGGGGCTCTAACAGGGCACAAAGAGAACACAAACAGAGTCAGACAATGACACAACAGAGCTTCAAAAGCCTAAAGGCTGTTATGGTTGCATGATTATATTAAATACAATGTTAGGTTATATCTTCTACTGTTTATATATCGTGATCTGCAAGTCTACTGGAGCCAGCCAAAGATCACATCAGAACAGGAGTTGCATTTTTGGAATCGTGAGCATTTTGACCTTTAATTAAAGTATACGAGACAAAGTAAATGTTAGCAGACATTGCTGCTTGTGACACAGTCACAGATTATCATTTGAGACTGTGATGGACTGTAAAAACAATAGATATAGAATGGGTCACTTACACCCACATGTTATCGAAATATTTTCAATTACCAGTTTGAAGTGTTCTCCAAAAGACAAGGGCTGTTTGAACAAATCCCTTTGACTAAGACATTATGGCTAATGGACTCCAACATTGCTGAGCAAAGATAAGACTAATAATCAGTATGTTCTTTAACGTATTATTATGATACATTTAAAGATAAGATTCTTGTTGTGCTTAAATCATACTGGGGAAATATCAGAAATGTTAATTACTTTCTCAGCCAGCTGGAAGTGTGTGTTGTGTTTGATTGACAGCAAATGGTGGGTCAGAGAGCCAGTACACCTCAGAGAATGAGCAGTAAAAAACTCTTGGGCCTCTTGGGACCGTCTTGGGCCAACAGTGCGTTATAAGTGATAACGTGAAGTGATCCCATCGGAATCTAACTGGACCAAAGTGACATCTGCATGTATCTTTAGATGCTGTTTAACGGGCTGCAGCTGAACAGCTAATTAGCTCTCTTACCTGAAAACTGATGTTAGCAATGTAGTTTTTCCAGTGGATGTTTGACAATATTATTCAGGTTTAGGTTTTAGCATTCAGATAGTTTAGGTTCTTGTGCAAAGTCTGTGGCTCTTGTGTTGGGTAGCTGTCTGTCTGGCTCAGTGGGACCATGGCAGAATGCTGATGTTACTGCTTTATTCAAGATTTGATTGGTTGTATTGAAATACAGTTTCCATCACTGTAGATGCTATCCTGATAAAGTACTGCAAAAGTAGAGAGCACCAAACCAAAAATATAAAATGTTAATTTCCCCCTTTTTTCTTACAGTAGCAGAAAATTCATTTCAGTTGGACCTAAAGAGTGGAAAGAGACTTCATGTTGAAGGTTCAGGACCTGCCATAATGGCTGGTACTGTGCACCAGATTATTATTTAAACAACAAAGTGTATTCCATCTTTGTGGCAGCCTCTTACCATTCACTTGAAGAGTGTGGGTCTGAAAAAGCTTCTCGTAGCCATCAGCGTGGCAGGTATAGTTGCCCATCTGTGTGGTGGTCACCTTGGTGATGTACAGTGAGCCGTCATCTCCAAAGTCCTACCAGAGTGAAAGAGATAAACAACAGTCTAATGAGTTATAGAAAGAACTGGAGGTCTTCTTCCAACAGTGCAGCAGTGATGGTTGAAGGTGTTTGAAGCTGGAAATGAACTGTTTGAATGGGAATGCAACAAGCCTGCAGTGTGTAAATGAGAAGATAAACATGTTTCAGCATAGGAAATGAAAAATATAACAATAGTCCAAAAAGGCACATTGTACTGCAATGTCCATCAATCTGAGTCAAAAGCCATTTGGTGTTGAAAAAAAACAACAGTCAAAGTCCCAGTTAAGAAAAATTGTTTTGTGGTACATGACATTTTTCCAATCAGAGGGAAGTGATCTGGTGGAAAAGGACCGGAGCTATAATTGATTAGTCTAGAAATTACACTGTGTTAGCTGCTTTCAAAACAAAAATGGGGAAATATAGTGCTGCAGACACACAGTCAATCAAAATAACTTCAGCTGCTCATTTCAAATGCCATTGTCCCTGAAAAGGCCAGAATGAGAGTTGTTACAGTTTAGTTGACATGCATGTTCTCCAAATACACAAAATATGTATTCAATTCCCATGTGGCCTATTTAATGCAAAACAAAAGATGTAATTAAACCAAAACCTATCCATGATGTGAACTTATGTACTGTACAGCGAACTGAGACATGATTAATTCATGCTGTGTTGTGATTATTAAGCCTGTGAACACAAAAAATGGTGCTGGACAAGGAAAGAGAGCAAACAGACAAATAAATTATTCAGCTGTAGCACAGATAGAAGCCCCCAAAGCTAATGAGCCTATTGACGGTGTGCTGGTGTGATGAATCCATCTGGCATAGAGCAAATGTCTGCCATCTTGGCAAGTCATTGTAATGGGTTTTTCGTATTATATAGTCTTAAGGTGGTATTATCTTCTTAAAAAGTGAATACACAACATGAAAAGGAGGTGGTGATTGATTAAAATTCAAAACGAAACTCCTTTTAAATGTTCTCAGTCCATATATTAACAGCTGGAAGTGAAATTTTTGAGAAATTGTTTTACACCTACTCGCAAACTTATGGATAAAAGCTATTTGTCTTTTGACCTAAAATACTCACAAGATGTCTCAAAGTGGTGAAGACTCCACAGTCGGGGTCTTAATGGCTGTAGTACAGAGATAGAGGTAAGCATAGACCTTAGGGGGCATGTTTTGGAATATAACTTTGGCTGTGGGGAATGATTTGATATTTGAAGCAATAAGTAATTCGGAAACTTAGAATAGCATGGCTTTCAGAATAAGATAGCACTGCTCTGAAATAAACTTTCCATGCACCTTCATTGTGCATTGTTCTTCCCCGCTCAGCTTAGGCATGATGTAGTTTAAAGTATATCCCTTTTTACAGATTTACATATTATATTAGATTGTTGTTCATTTTTCAGATATACTGAAGATTGAAGAGTATAAAAAAATGGGTAGGTGTTTGTGTCCGATTATTCTTTGCTTTGAGTTTCCATGTGATCAGTGTCACTTCAATACTTTAACCCAGTGCTTCTCAATTATTTTCTGTTACGCCCCCCGTGCCGTTCTGGTGAACAACAGGTGGTGCAATCCTGCTCATATTACTATCAAGGAGCGCATCTGCAGCCCGGACATTGAACTGTTTGCTGTTTGTCTTCGTCCACGTTGCCTGCCACGGGAGTTTTCACATGTTGTCATGGTGACTGTTTACATTCCTCCTTCTGCCTGGAATTTACAGTAAAGTACTGAATGTGACATCATACTGTGTGTGTCATAATACAGTATGTGACATCATACTGTAAGTGACATCATACTGTGTGTCGACAGAGCTGTGACCTCACTGATGACATGTCCAGTGTGGGGACAGAAGGTTGTAAATAGGACCCACGGTGAGCTTCCAGCTTCAGATCTCCTCCCACAGAGGAGAAAGCTGGACGGCTCTAAGGTTCTGAGCTGAGCCGGTCTGAGCTTCTGCTCCGGGCTGATCAGATCAGCTGCTCCTGCAGAGAGGCCCAGTGTGCTGCCGCATCTTCAGCACTGGTTTCTGGGCACTCCTGCACCAGCAGGTGAACTCTAGCCAGGCAGAGCCCAGACTCAGACTGCTCCCTTCCAGCTGGAGGAAAGCTGCTTCGGCAGAGGCCAAGTCTCTTTCTGCTCTGTGGGTGGAGGTCTTGGGGGGTGGGCGGAGGTTAGGTTAGGTTAGGGTTAGGTTAGGTTAGGATTAAGGTTAGGTTAGGGGGGTGGGATTAGGGTTAGGTTAGGTTAGGTTAGAGTTAGGTTAGGTTAGGTTAGGTTAGGGCAGTGCTTCTCAATTAATTTCGCGCCCCCCCAATTCTCCACCGCGACTATAAATAGTATCATTTGTCTATAAAATTGTTATAAGTTCACCTCTGCATAACATTGTATCCTCATTAACATTAAAGAAAACCAAAAGAAAAAAGAAAGAAATATAGATCAACTTACAACAAAGAATAGCTTTATTAGCATTGTTTTTTAATCTGTAACAGAAAAGATTTAAAGTGCATCAATTTGCCTGAAATTAAAAAGAAATTAAATCCTTATTTAAACTATAAACATTTTTGACCGACTAATTTAACCATTTGATACTGAAAAATAAAATTAAATTAAATCAATAAATAATAATAAATTCAAATTGATCAGCAACATTAACTCAGGAGCACAATATTCAAAACATTTTAACCTACAAAACAATTTGTGCTGATTTTTTTTTTAATCAAAATGAGGAAGTCAGGATTAATGAGCACGTTCAGCAGTGCACAGCTTTTCGAGGCGGGGTCTGAAGCATGATACTGCAACTCTCAGCTCCTGCTCAATGTTTAGCTGTAGCATTCACAGCGCGGGATGATTGTTGACAATATTCTGCACGTTTTCGCTGAAAAAACTCAAGCGGCTTATCAGCGTGATCGGGGTGTAATGTCTTTAAGTGACGCCTTAATTTATTTGGCTTCATGCTGTCCGCTGCCAACAGTAAACACACCGGTCTTTCCTCGTCTCCCACCGTTACATATACTTCGTCATATTTCTTCGTCTTAGCTTTCGGGAAGCTAATACTCCCTGCGCACACTCTGACAATGGGAGCGCCACTGCCACCTACTGTGGGGGATGTGCAATTACACTTTATTCTAGTACAGCAAAAAAAAAAAAAACTATTCCCCGGGGTCACACGCGCCCCCCCTGGCATCGCATATTTGAGAAGGAATGCTTTAACCTCAGGAGTGAGACACTTGACATTTTGAAAATACTTTATTTATTCCGAAAATATCTCTGCTAAGTTATTTTTTTCACAGAAAACAGATAAACTTATATTGGAAATAAAAAATGTCTAAAGTGTCAATGTGTTTCTTAATTTGCCCTGAGAGGATTTGCCCTGTGATCGACTGGCGACCAGTCCACAGTGTTTCGCCCAGAATCAGCTGGGATTGGCTCCTGTCCCCCCCCGCGACCCTGAATGATGAGTGGTATAGACAATAAATGGATGGATTAAATGCTGATAATCATTGTAGCACATCAACTAAATGTTCAAGTGCTTACATCATGATTCTTTAGGGACTAAGAAACAAAAGAACTACTTTGCTTACAAGAATAGATTTTCACCACTTTCCAATGCACGGGACCTTTCCAGAAATGAACATGCTCTGGCACTCAGCCTTCATTAGGGTTTTCTTCAGTGCCCACTTGCTTGATGAAGGCCATGAGCCAAAACGTGTTCATTCCTCATTGCTGCCGTGCATTAAAAAACATTCAGTTATCTTTTAGTGATGTGAACTTTTGCTCATAAGAATGTCCATGACTCTGCCCCGGTGTTTCTCATTTCCTATAACTGAACACAGCATTCTTTTATTTAAAAACAGACTCAGCCCTAATTATCAGTCTTCTTTCAGAAGAGTTCATAACAGGAAAAGTGCCTTTTCTCATTTAATAGCTTTTAAATGTTCTATCACATCCTTGCTGGCTGTTCTTGGCATTCAGCCTCCCCTTAAATGTCTACAGACAAGCGAGGAGAGTCAGTCATCGTGTTTACAGGTATACAGTATGTTTATCAGTTCGTCCCGATGCGCTCCGATCTAACCTGCGAGCTCGGTAAAGGCCCGGGCTGAGTGAAGCATCAGAGCTTCACAATATGAGGGGAAATCGATGGTGCGTTTTGGCCCCTTGGGCTGAGAGCATATTGTGTCACCTTCTTAAATGAAAAATGAATGGGGGGAGAAATGAAACTCAGAAGGGTGGAACGAGCCACGGTGGAGGCTGTCGACATGATTCCTCCACCTCACCACCCTCACCTCAGCTATCAGCAGCACCCAGCACCCAGCTCTCTGCAGACAAAGCGGGCCAGTGTACGACTACTCAGAGGGAGGGAAGACAAGGGCAGGTAGAGGTGGATTTACAAATAGGCCATAGCCCTCAAGAAACTATAATTAATAAAGCTGTCAGTGCCAGGTCACCTCTGGAAGGACACTACAGAGCCACCTTATTGGATAGCTAACCTCTGGTAGTGACGAGGCATTTCAGAAAATGGCCTTTGAAGAAGTTTCATTCCTGGCCTTATGAAACTTTGTGTGAGGAACACAATATGTTGAGTAAAAATACTCTGCAGTGTCTACAAAAAGTGAGTGAAAATATGTTTACCCACAATAAAAGCATACGGAGGCAACGCAACTAAAGATAGAGGGTAGTGTGACATTAAAGGGTTGGTTCAACCACATTGCAAATATCTCACTTTCAGCTACGCCACACAAATAAATTCAATATTGTGTGCAAATGTTTTAAGGTTTCATTTTTGCCTCCATCCCATTATAATGGAGTTCAATATAATTGTATTTGTGGTGCTTACAGCTTTGAAGAATGACATTTCAAAAGAATTCAGCACCAACAGTCAACAGTTTCGACTGGAACTGTTTTTACAAGACACAAAACCTGTTGATCGTGTTGGACTACCCAGAGTAATGGGGACAGCTTCTGGACAGATGTTGCTATTGAACTTGTTCTTTCAATGACATCCCAGAGACATATCTCAACATGTTGTCACATAATACCAACACTGTCTGCGTGGCTTTGTTACCACCAAAGGTAGACACGAAAATATGTTGGGTAAACCAAGCAGTGAGAAAACTGTGACGGGCATAAATATTTGCTTTTAACTCTCACAATCAAGTTTCAATTCTCAGCTTATGCAACTCATGAGTGTTTGTGTGATGCTTCAATTATCACTGAATGTTTTCTGTTTCTGTTTAACTATTAACAAATGTAAGCAAATGTCAGGAAGTTCAATAATATTCTAAACAAATCCCAGAGACAGACCTGTGCATCCAAAGCCTGATATAGTGTATTTCTGTGTTACAGACCTCCAGTGTTGTCTCCAGTGATGATTTTGAAAATATATAAATGCACTGGGTGACATGTTCTTTAATTACCGTCAACACAGCCACTGTTGTTTATATTGCCAACGTCCTTAAATCCCTAATCATTTAGCCTTTTTTAAGATTAAGTATACAGCCATCTGTATTTATGACCCGTATTTGAAAATGTTCATCTCCAATAGGAATGAAAGTGCTTGAGGCTGAAAGCCACAGACAGGTTTGACAGAAGGGCAAAAACATGGTTGGTTTTAGTCTTTTTAAGGGATTTGTTGACAGCAACAAAAATATCCGATATTGTCAGCCTTAACCTTATCGCTTTAACCAGATTATTTGTTTTGCATGAAGATGCAGTTGATGTAGAATTTATTTGGGGGAGAAATAATATTAAATAAAATAATATTTAATGGTCTCAACCTGTGAATTTATGATTACAGCACCATGCATCTGTTGTAGGCACCTCACTAGCTTTGTGGGCTTTTTGTGAGTGGAACAAAAAACAAACCAAAAAATGAAACAATGCCAGTCTGTAGATAGAGAAAACAGCCTACCTGGGATGGGATCTGTTGGAGAGAAAAACAGGTCAAATATTCAGAAGTTTAGTTCGATGAAAGCATTAAGGCATAAGAAATCCATTTAAAGCTGACAGGTGAAAGCAATGCTGGTGTTGTGGTTAGAAATAAACAGTACAATGTTACAGACACTGCAGTACATACCTCCATGTTGATCTAATGTTATGATAATATAGTAGGACAGAGGGTACAAGACAGAGTGTGGTTCTGAGCTCCCAGACCACAAGATTAATTCAACTAAAAAAAAAGCCCTCCTGATAGAAGTTGGAGATAAAGTAAAACGCCACTGTGTAAGTTAGATTCGCGTGTTATCTGCCGTATAATGTCGCACAGCTTCATTGATTCTCTAGAAACAGCACAGCAGGAATACCAAGGTGGTAAACACTGATCAAAACTGAAAACAGATATAATAAATCATCACATTCATTTAATGTTACATATGGTACATCTCCACAATGGAGAGATAATGTGAAACCCTCCGGAATAAGGCACAAAGGCATTATGGGAGATAAAAACGCAGATTCCAATGGACAAGATAAGAAAGGAAGAGCAGAAAGATGTAGCCGAGATTGTGGCGCTTCCTACATAATATATATTCATGTCGCAGCTGCACTCTTCAAAACATATTTTATTTTCATATCAATATTAATATTAATATGTCCATGTCTGTTTGTGCTTGAATTCAAAGATTCTGATGCTAAATTAGATATATTTTCATGGTAACCTTGGAAGCTGACTTACCAACTAGGACATGTTACTCCATAAAGTAGCTGAAGTAGTAACTTTATACAAATTTCAGGCTCAGAAATAAACTTTTCCAAACTTTTTAAGAGTTACAAAATATCAAATGTATCTTTCATCTTTTGAACTATTTCCGGGACCAAAGAATCGGCATCCCCAAACACGAACATGACTGTATAGACACATAGACACACACACACACACACACACACACAGGCATACACACAACAAGACTGTGTCTTTCGGCCACTCAGGGAGGATTGAAATACTGACAGCCTCTGATGATGATGCAATAGCCAGCAACTGTCAACTTCATGGAATTACAGTAAGCTGCTTTGTCAAAATTTAGAGAGGCTCTATTGAACTCCAGGATACAAGCTCACCACTGGGATTAACGCACGATTCACTAAGTCTGAATGTCGACAAAATTTCGAAAATAACCACATTCTAAACTGGGAAAGACTGCGAGATTAGAATGCATAAACCTCCCATGTGTACTCACAGGAATATGACTCTAATTAAGGCTGGCAGTGGATACTCACAAATATTAACAGCCAGCAATTATACAGAAATTGTCTGCAAGGCAATTTAGAATTAGTCTGTGGGTGCCAGGTGCAGACCAAATCCATTCTCCTCTCTGGAAGGAACAACAATGATTGACTGGAAGTCTGAGAGCCAAAAATAAATCTGGATTAAGCCGCCATTGGTGTGCCGCTTCCATTGGTAGTCTCTCTTGGTGCTGCGTGGTTTGCACATTTTTCTGATGAGCCACAAGAGACTTTTAGAGCTGATTCACTTGCTGGTGGTGTTTGGTGTTAGTGCAGCTGTTCTGGAGGTAATCTGTGCATTACCAGAGGATGTAAACTCAGGCTTTGTTAGACACCAACAAAAAAAATCAAATCTGACAATCGCAGACCTCAAGGGGTCAAAGTACAGCGAGTTTTCTCAGTCTGGAGCGGCAGATTAGTCCCTGTGGTTGTCAAACTCAGTCGCACTCCACGAAGCTGCACTGGCAGCAACCCAGCATGCTGTGGGTACCATAGAGACAGAGGAGGTGTAATTTTATGCAACAACATTAAATACAGGCAACACGAAGGCCCTGTGAGTACCACAGTGGTTCAGGGTTAATTAAAATGCAAACTTAGTTGCATCTTTCTTTCTGTTCTCAAGCTATGAGGTCTGTAGACTGAAATCGCATTTTGATGTTTTCTGGAGGAGTGTGATGGTTGCAGGCTGTGATTGATTACCAACACTGCCAGTTCTCCTTTTCACTGTCTCAATAATGAGGAAAATTACAACTGGATGATTCCACAGTTAAAAGGTGAAATAGACATTTTAATCAAAGCCAACAATTTTTGAAGGATAAGAGGTCAATTCAAGCCTTTGCTCTACACACTGTCATTATTCCAGCTATTGATGAACTTTACACAAAACTATTTTTTGCTAAAATGGCTTTACTTAACACCATTCAGCAGCAAATGATTTTATCCCTGAGCTAACATTTGAATTTGAAAATACACCTTTGCAAGATGTGATGTTAGTCGCTGGGAAACTGAAGAGCAGACAAAGCCCACTCTTGGTCAGGACACTGAACTCTTCCATGTGTTATGAGGCATTAGGAGATGAAACAAAAAACTAGATCTATTGAGTTTGCAAAAAAAAAAAAAAAGAAGGCAGTAAAACAGTTCTCTGAAAAAAAAATATGAAAGATGGATCAAAGTCTGCGTTGACCTTACAAGACCTCACACCTCTCTGTTTTTCTTCCACAAATCCTCCAAAAGATATTCATCGCATTTTCAAGAAATAATATGACACGACATTTCTTTTTTGTTACACCCAGCACCTGCATGAGTATTTTTTGCCCATGAATTGCTTTAAAGCAGGCATATTATATTATAAAAAATGACTGAAAAGAAAACAGTGGAAAAGCAGTTAGTCTCACACGCATGGCATTAAAAAAAAAAACACCTCATGGTGTTGGCGCAGCTCTTCATGGGAATCACACATCACCAACAACCAGAACCAGTCCGTTAGTTTAGAGCCAGTTGATGGTGCCAAGGATGACTGGCGACAGCTGGGCGCCTCTTATTCATTTTAAGGGTCATCAACATTTAATGTTACATTAGTGGCTTCGCTGGGTCTCCCTTTATCTACTGCGACAGCGTTGACTTAATTATGCACAGCAGTATCACAATCATCTTGGTCAGCCCTGACACGCAGAGAGGGGAAAAGGGTAAAGCGAAGGAGGTCTGCCTTTTGTGTACCTTGCCACATAAGTGTCCTTGCTCCTTTTGATGTGGATGAAAGTGACACAGAGGGCTGTCTGGGGCTACACTTGCAGATTAACACATACACTCTCAGACGGACTGACAGACACGTACACACATAGTCTTTCACTGAGTTGTAAAAGTAGGTCCTTCCTCTAGGGCTGAACCCCTTTGGTATCCCCCTTCATCTTCTTTCTTTGTCTGAAATCCCTGTCCCTCCCAGCAGTCTCTAAACACAGACACCAAGAACACAAACTGACGTACTGGATTACTGTCAGACCTACAATACAAAGCCAGCGCCAGCAGTCAAATAAAATGTGCTTACAGTCTGAGCCACTGCCAAAAAAAATGAAATCAAAATATGATGAGAAAGAAATATAGTATGAAATTATCTGACATTTATAGCTCTTGCAAAAAAACACTGAAACAGTTGTTAAGAATTGATGATTCACATGGTGAAAACGTGATAATTAGACCTGTGCGCTGCATGTGTTAGGGCCATTCAACCATAAACACCATCACGTATCTATCCACCTACTATTATCTTAATGCGTCCACTATATACAGTACATACACCAATCTACCCATTTATCTTCCCTTCTTTCTATATGTAAACAATAAATCAGAGAGAGTAATGACAGCCAGCTCTTACATTGATGTCTTCAAGGTTCAAGGAGTTCAGATACTGATGGTTCCTCTTCCACAATATAGGAGGCCTCCGCTCCCCTGTGATGGCACAAGTCAACACGGCGCTCTGGCCAACTGTTACAGTGGTGACGCTCACTTTCTGGTCGTCTGGAAGGGTGAGCAGGTACACATCTGTTGACGAGGAATAAAATGACATAATGTTAGACTGTCTTAAGATGGCCGACTCAATTTAAGTTTTGGGGCATAAAAATTAAACTGCAGAGTGACGGTGAAAACAATTACAACTCTTTGTAAAACTTTTGAGCAAGTTTTGAGTTTTGAGTAACGGGGCCCGCCGTCCCTTTACAGCAGGAATTAGATGGACCTCTCTTTCTTGTATCGGCTCACAATTCAGAGGAATAAACTCAATGAGATACTTCACAGTGCAAGAATTCACGTTTGTCTACATTTCTTTGCCTGAAAGAAGAATTCAAAAGACAAGAGCGTCTCAATTAGCTGATGTTGTGCTTTAGAGGCAGATGTTTTCTTTTAGTTAAAGATGGACTGAGGCAGCACAATTATTGCAATTTGTAAAGTAATGGGAGGGAGATAAGATAAATGCTCTGTTAATACATTGCATAATTTATGTAATGATACTATAATGGAAGTCCTAATTTATCAATTGGTTTTTCTCTGTGGACCCTCTTTTTTAGCCAACAGTATAAAACAGACACATCTGGGAGGCACCACTGCCGTTGGTCTAAGCGTGCTCCTTTGTAACTCGAAGTTGGAAAATTTTTAACATGCTCGGTGTTCTGAGAGTTTAAAACAAGCTAGACTCTCCACAATTGTAAGAAAAGCCCAGGAGTGCATCTTTTCTGATGAAAGTAACACGGAAAAAAAAGCCTGCACTGCCAGAGAGGTTTCCCAGAGGAAACACAGCTCTAGACCTCAGCCAGAGTCAGTGCTTTCTTCAATTCAGTATTACTTGCACACAAAATTTCCTGCCAACGATGAGATGTGGTTGTGTTCTCTGTGTGTTTAAATTTGACCCATTACTGAGAGAAAACATTACCACAAAGAAAAGCCAGGGTTAGTTTGTGAGAGGCTATGATTGGTTAACGCTCTTTGTGGGTCCAGTATTTTGATGAGACCGTGAATACAATGTACGCTCATCCGTTCTTCGATGGTATTATGCAACATGGCCCGTGAGAGAATGCTTTTTAATCTTTCTCTTGGGTAATGAGCAACGGGCAAAAGGAAACAGAGACTCAATTTGTTCTGCTCCTAAGGGCATGAAATACAAAACCTAATGAAAGAGCAGGTCCAGCAGACAGTGTTCACTTGCCACAGCCCAGAGAATAAGGATGAGAGCACCTTCAATTACAGCATGACTCCAGTGGCCCTGTACCAATAGCTTCTGAATGCTTTTTTAACCTTCTTACTCATTTACTGTGTTTGGTCCACCAGTTGTGTCTTTGAACTGTGAACCTAGCTAGCCTGTTAGATCCAGGCCAATCAGACTGGAACTGTGAGACAACTCATACTTCTTTTCAGTGGGAAGCTTTGAGTTAAGACATTTAATCTATCATTTGGCCCAATGAAACCCTGCTTAAGCCTAGGTAAATCTCTGCCAGGATTACATCAAAATTAGAGGATTAATAATGACCATTTCTTCTCAGTGAAGTATAACTCTGAGTTTAGATGATTATACTATTGTGTTAAAAAAAAAAAAAAAACAGTAACTTAACTATTTTGAATTTAAGGAAAAAAAAGAAAATCCTGTACTATAACCATCTATATATTCCATTTAGTTTTTCTCACCTAGTCGGGTGAATTAACAGCAACTTGCATTTGCATTTTCTTAATTTTGCTTTTTCCCATTTTCTCTTTACTTGTGATAATCAATTTGCTCTGTCAGTGGGAAACTTTTGGTGTTTAGGGGCCTGAAATCTAGGTGAAAATGACTTTCATTCAGATTGCTTTGTTTGAAGAAAGTTTTTAAAAACAGTACCGCATAATGTACTAAAAAAGTATTGAGCCAACATGTCTCTGACAGTTGAGAGTTGACACAAATGTAACATTATCAGCAACGTGAGGCCAGTGTACATTGCCTGGTGTGATCTTTAGATTTCATAGTAATTTTAAACTCTGTTGTCAACAAGTCTTTGTGCGTTTGGATGATGCCCTTTTCTATTGTGTTTTAACTGTAGCACCCAGAGGTAAAGTTTGAAATGAGATGTTTCATTATTATTATTATGCGTGTCTAATTACACGTGTACACAGAGGCAGTTTAAACATTCATTAATGAGCCAATCAGTCTTTCATTTCTAAAAAGTAAACGATTTTAATCGTTAGTGAGTCTCTTTCATTGGTTGATGATCAAAAACGTCTTGTGATGGCCTGCACAGGGGGATTCCTCATGTCATGAACATACCCTGTCACTCGTATTGATCTAGAAAAGGAAGGGTTTAAATGGTACATGAAAAGCAATAACCAACTTCATAAAGCGACTGAAACACTCCCCCTGTGGACATCATAATGTGACAAGAATCATTTTATGGAAAACGTTTGATCAGTTAGGAGCCGTTTGCATGTAAAAGACACAGTGGCAGCAGTAAGTCGGGGCCATAGAGAGAAGAAATGACTGGAATGAAAAATGTTGAGGAACAAAAACTTTCTAGTTAACAGGGCCTCATTAAAGCTGTATGTTACCCATTGAGGCTATAGTGGAGCAACTTCAGTTCTGTTCAAGTTCAGCAGAACAGAAGTTTTAACAACAAGTGGCCGGGCTTACAGATATGCTGCTGTCTTCGCTGTGATTTTAAAGTAGAACCACGCTCACCCTTAACGCCTCAACAAAGCTGATCTGCAGCAGAGAATGACAACACACCGCCCTTAGCCACTGCACATTCATCCTACTCGTCAAATATTAAATCTTGGTGGACTTTTCTCAAATGGCAGGATGGAACAAATTGAAACGTAAGAGCTAAAGCACAAACTGTCCGACACTGAGGTGAGTAAGTGCTCTTTCCAGAGAAAGCTGCACTAAACAGCACCAGACCTTTTGACTCTGTTGTTTCTTTGGTGTATCATATCACAGAACCGACGGGATGAGAGAATGGAAGCAGACAAATATGGTTTACTACAACCTAGGTTTTATTTCTGTACCTCTGTAGTAATCAGAGTAACTGCTGTAATCTTGGAACATGGCAACATTGCAAAATATATATATAGTTATAAGTAGTCATCTTCTTCAAGTTTTCCACAGATTTAAAGGGGTTTAAGTCAAAATGAAAGTCATTATTAATGTAGTTGAATGATGTAAAAAAAAAAATGGTGGTCAAAGTGTAAATGTGGGCTAATCTAATTTAAAAAGAACCAAAAACCCTCCATGACCAAAAAACAGGAAATATGGAGGACAACACAGCAAGGAAAGTAAAACACATTAAATCAGCCCCGATACAGAAAATGCAGAATTAAGGAAAGTGGATCTTCCTTCAGTTACACATGGCTATTCCATGATCCTCCTCCCCCTCCCCTGACACTAACAACACTATAGCCAGCAGATCAACACAGCATCCAGCCACTTGGTGCTCTTCGTGGTGTTGAGGTGGTGGTGGGTGGATACGCTGACAAAAATCTCCTTCAATAATGTCCTCCCTAAACCATTCAATTACAGCCCCCTTGTATCTTAATGCTTTTGGAATACGCTGCAAGCAACAAACTCGATTTGCTGCTGATCCCTGGGGGGATAGAAATGTGTGAAGTTACAGGGAGAATTTAAAGAAAAAAGTGGGCAGACAGACAGCCAGGCAGGCTCCATCATAGGTTTAGCTGATGGATGCAGGAAGGAGGGGAGATAGGAGGGAAGCGAGGGCTAGTATCCGACCCGAATGAGAAACTCCTCAGAGAAATGGGAGTCCGGGCTGTTGGAATCGACTCCAACACTTTGAGTCCAGCACCTCCTCTGTGAGAGATTTATCAGAGGAGGAAGTGGCCTTGGCTCCTCTTTTTGGTCTGATTTGAGGCCTGAGGGGACTCTGCCTCCTGGGAAGGATCAACCTTCACCGTCCAACCTGTAATTAGTGATTAACGGTGAAGTCCAGACTTTTGATTTACTCTACTCTGCTCCCAGAATGGGGTGTTGGTCAGTGCCACGGCGAGAGGTAAATCACCTATTGCACTGGAGGCAACAAGCTTGTCAGGGAAAATAGCATGGGCCTGCAGGACGTTGCAAAGGGCCAGCTGCATGAAGACAAATTGCACCAAGCTTGCTTAGCCAACCCCCTTACTCCATCCTCTATCATGCACTGTCGCTCTCTTTCCCACACATGCTCGCTCTGTCTCTCTTCACTATGTCTCACATTCCTCTAACACTCCCTCTCTTTCCCTCCCGATGATGTTCAGTACTAAGGCTGAATGGTTGTGTACCCCCAATTGCTTTGAGTTTAACATTTTGAAGTGGAGATGAAAGTAGATTCCCTGATGCTGAGTATTCACAGCCGAGAACACGCAAAGACTCAAAGGGGAAAAAATACCCCAAAAACAGAATGCACACTCGTGAACATTCTCTGATCTTGGATGGCTGATTTGTGCAAACTCTCTCCCAAAGCAAGAAGAATAGAGTTTCTGTTTTTGACACCAAAGATGAGCGACTCAGTGGACTGCAATGTTTGACAGAGAAAGAAAATAGTTTGAACACTGAAGCGCACGTATTCCCTTTGTTTTTCTAAGGAAAGTACGTTTTTTTGCTTTCATGTTGAACTGCTGCCACTAGTCGCACTGCTAAACAAACTGGATCTCTGAACAACAGCACAGTAACAAAACATTAAAATCGGGTGATTTTCAAGTGTGCCCATAAACACAAACATACATGTTGACAGGGAGGGATCACGTCTTCACATCATTTCAGTTTGCATTCCTTCTGAGAAATGACTCCGTTTTGAAGTGCAAAAAATATAACCTCACTGGGATGTCAAGTAAGAAAACACAAATGGAAGTGTGCTCACCCTGACCATGATGACTATCGTCAGAGGAGAAAGAGAGGTAGGCTGCAGAGTGAATATTGCAAGACCCCATATAAAAAAATGAGGGGTAGAAAGCACTCTCCACCCACACTTAGTTAAACACATGCTACAAAATCATGTATTATCCCAAAACAATCTATTTTTTTGTACATTAAAACAGTTGAATTGTTCTAAAATAGACTGTAGCCTATATAGCACATAAATACTCTATCTCTCATGTAGGCTACAGCCAATACAATTATGTGGTTATATGTATACAGTAGACCATTCTGTAGCTTACTTTCAGGAGCTTCTAATACTGTGTGGACTATCACATTGCCCATTGTTTATTGCTTTTGTCCTGCTCCTTTACCGAACTGATGTTTCATTGCACGCTCCTCCATCGTTGTATGCAGGCCACAGTAAATGCATGTTATGTAGGCCTACTTTGGATTATCTACCTTTTTTATCCATATAACTAGATATAATTATAATCTACGTAAGTATTATATTTCTTACAGAAGCCTTGTAAAATTAGTTTAATGGGTGGAAGCTTCCTCTTCAAGTGAGTGATTATGAACTTCAGCAGTATTATGAAGACTAAACCATTAAGTAAAATAGGAACAGTAAGAATATGCCACAAATGTAATTTCAGCTGTCGTCATGTAACTTTTTAAATTAAAAGTTTTGTGTGTATTATGCTTTTTTTTTTACTTGTGCAAAATAAATAAACTGAAAACTGAAATCGAGAATAGAGAAACAGACCACAGATATAAAAGTTGGAGGCTTGTTATCTCATCATCAGAGAATTGTAATCAAGACCTCCTGATCATCATTGAGACGGTTACACTCCAAGCTACGCATCTAAATAAAAGCTTTAGGTTGAAGAACGTCAAACTACCCTAGGCATGGCTACAGTGATCAGTCTTTCAGTATCCATCAGCATCAGTCTTTCTGGTCCTGAAGAACCGGAAGAAATAAATGTGTTTTTGCAGCATTATCACTAAAACCCATTTAAGAATGCAAAAATTACAGGTGTGTGGTAAAGGATAAGAGGATAATTATTATCCACTTCCTCTTTCCTCCCACAAACATTATAAACATCAGGATGGCTGTAAAACATGAACAAATGGCCTTAGTGAGTGCATTACCTTTGGCTGATCAGCCTCAAGTCTGTTTCCAAAGCAGCTGTTGGGAGAGGTCTCGAGGGACGGCCAGCATTAGTATGCAACAGAGCCCGAGCAAAGCTCTAATTGGATTAATTTTATCACGACTACCTTGTGGAAAACAACTAATGAAAAATCCCCTATCTTACCGCAATAAGTAAACCATAGAGCACTTAAGCTATCGCACGAGGAAGGCTGTGGTTTCATGGCCCCATCATATATCACCCACATAAGCTTGCATGGCTTAAACTATCAGATTGCATAGTTTTTCATTTTATTGAGGGTTTAAAGGTTCTCTATACAATATCTCAGCAGCTCACACCGAAACAAATGTGACCCCCCCCCACCCACCCAACTCTGCTACCGTGGTGGGTCCATGTTTGGGTCTCTTGGTCGTTCTGGAGACAACCACTGACTCTGACTTCATTCTCTGCTCAGGCCACAATAACTTCAATGTATCTTTACATAGCAAAGAACTGTTTGGCTCTATATTAATGCCCTGAATGTCGTATAAACAACCTTTAATGTTGAGTGGCGTCTGTTCTGTCACTAATCTGAGTAACACCAGAGGTGTCTTAAGAGGGCTGTATACACTATTTTGAATCAATCAACTTCAACCATCACAAACTCTGAAGGAGTTACAGTACTGCATGGCTCCATCTAACTATCTGTGTTCTAGTTTTACTGGAATAGCTGCGCGACTGCAAATGGTGCATGCCAACACCTTCAACTGGATGACAGGAGATGGTAAATGTTGGGAAAAGAGGATGAGTGCCGCAATCTGTTTACACTGAACTGCTAAACAACCCTGACAGCCAGAAAATCACATTGAACCTCTCTCAGTCAGAGGGCACTAAAATATATTCTGAGAGAGGGTTTCTTCTTACTGTGAATTTAAACCAGACCCATCAGTGACGTGTGAACACTTCTGAGGCATTCATTCAGTGAATCCAAGGAAACTCAGACCTCTATAATGGTGTCAAACTGCCCTGTAGGCAGCAAGACAGCGGCTGGACATACCGTCCCAGAAACATCAGAGATGCAAAGGACAAAATACTTCATGAGAAGTATACATTCCCATACCTTGGCTCTGTATCTCCACAGTGAAACAGAAAAGCTCAAACTGAATCTGGGGCTCTTATGCGATCATTATCAATACAGTTAATAAATTCACAGCATGCAGAAGGTGGAATTGGTATTCGTGTGATCTGAACAGCTGCCTATGGAGATTACACTTTTTCTCTATGCCAGTAAATAGGGGATGTTGCACTGTGATGCACTTCTGGTGTGGATTACCCATTGTTCTGATTTATTCTTCTGTCACACCATTTCTAAATCCAGAAGTTATTTTTTCATAATTATATCACGTTCTTTGAGATGTAACACTTAAACAAACTGCTGTTGCTGCTTCTAAAAATGAAAAACCACATCAAATGTTGTGTGAATGAGGATTTTGTCTTTTTTTTTTTTTTTTTTTTTCCGTTTAAAGCAAATTAATCTCTAAAACCCTCTAGTTTTTAATGGGTTTGTATTGACTTTCTAAACCACAACCTAGCAGTGATCGGTCAAAATCAACAAATGCAAACAAAAGTGTCTAGTTTGCCTGGTCAAACCGTGTGTGCTCATTTCTTTTTACCGCTGCATTATGTGTCTTCTGATAAGACCATAAAACTTATCAATATTCAGAACAACCAAACCCTTATTTACTATGTATAATCCAATATTTTAATCACCATTTTTATAATTGTATCTTAACTGCAATGTGCTGAATTGTGTATTGATCCAGTTTATCTGACGTAAATGTTGAGCTCAGAGTTAACTGAACCCTGTCAGGCTCAACTGTATCATGGTCTTTTTAAATGACAGAAAAAGAAAAACATAACCAGCTCTGTCTGCATGTGTGTATTTAGTAAATATAGCAAATATAATTGTTAAAAAAATACAAAGGCTTCACTTTGTCATTAAACTCGAGGAAATAATCTCCCTTTGAGAATTGTTGAGAAAATTGGTCCTTGTATTTCAGCTGAGGATCACTTAGAATTAAAAAAAAAAAAAAAAAGCAATTGAAGCGCTTTTAAATCTCTCTAATACATTCTGGAGATAGAAAAGTCACATGTTGGAAAATGAACCATGAATTATGAAACCATTTTAACACCACTTCTCAGAGCCTGTGAATGGAATGCTCAGCAGGGGTTTTGACAAGTAAAAGCCTGAGTATCCATTAATTGTCGCTGTGCCATGGGTGCTGAATAACAGCAAACTTGCCTTAATAGAAAGAGCCTTCCCTTGAGGAGGCCCGGCAGTTGGTTTGGATGTCTAATTATAATCTTCACAGAAGTAGAGAGTGTAAGTCAACTCATTTTCCAGCTTGGCAAACTTTGCAGGGATTATACCAGACTTAGAAAGACAAAAGCAGAGTTGTCTTGCATTAAAACAAACAGCAATGAGAAGGAAGATGTAATAAATAGAATAAGATGAAAAACTTTTTTTTTGGATAAAAAAAAAACGTGCAAACATGCACAACTGGTACAGCCACAACTGATATGGTCCTCCAATGACAGCCCCTTGACAAACAATGACAGAAGTCAATGTGTAACTGCAAAGCAGAGCATCTCTGTCCTTATAATATAACTCACAACCAAAGCACACCCTCAGATGCCCTGATTTGCCCAAAAACCTGTCCCACTGGCCCAAATGTCCAAATAAATCCAACCCTCACCCTACAATTGGTAGCCAAAACATCCTTACCCCATAATTTTATCCATACGCAAATAGTGTAAAAATTAAATATCAAAACAGCATTGAGGTAACATTTCTCAGGTATGTTCAATATGAACACTAGTAGAAATGTTGAGTATAGACAGATGGACATGGTGGATCACACCTCATCCAGACATGCAGCAAATATACTTGTGTTGTCCTTTAAAAATAATATCAGGCCCCACCTTCCAACTCATGCAATCTGTATGACAACAGAATCAACATTACAATGTGATAGATCACATTACAGTCCATCTATGTTTCCCACCAGTCCCTCAGGAATATAGCAGGCATATAACACGGCTTCTAGCCTCAGCAGAAATCTCAGAGCTGTATCTCCTGGCTTCGAGTTCTGTCAGTAGGTGTCAGAGTTCAGATCAATATCTTGGCCCCCAAGAAACAAGGAGCAGGGTTGAGATACATCCCACAGTGCAGCACAAATAGCGTTACCACTCTACTTGATAAGAAAGTGCAATTAAGGTCATTACTGTGATCAGCTAAATAATGTGTAGTGAATAAATAAACTTTACATCCAACACACCGTACATAGTCACAGATATATATGGTGGAGAAGGTTATTTAACTACTTTAGTCTTAACACTGTAGTAAGTAGGACGACAGCTGAAACTGCTAATGCCAGATTGTTTAAATGCAGACACCCTCATGGATGGGGCCTTTTCATGTGTTAAAAAGCAAGGTGCACTCCAAGTCTGCTGTTTATGTCCCTAAGAAGAAGAGGTTTTGTTGAGGGTGAGATTCAAGCCAACAGACCAGCCTGAGGGAGCATTCGCACAGAGGATTCTTTCCAAGCACTTGCACATTCATTTCCATTGTTGTCTGTGAGGCAGCATGTGTAGAAGCTTAGAGAATGCATTTAGTAGGTGTACCCAAACTAATGACATTAAACTGTGTGGTGCACAGGCAAAGCACCCTGTGACTGACTAGCCAACTTAAAGGGGCTTTAAACCACATTGGCACACGGAAGCAGTCACAGTCTGACTCTTGTGTAGCACCTTTTAAAACACCCCATCCTAGCTAATATGAAGCTAACCTGTGGACAATGTCCATTGCTCACTGAGCCTGAATATGGTAATTTAATCATATATAGTCAGTGGTAACTCAAACATTATCAGTACAATGTCCCATGCTTTCTTTTTACATTCAGGCTGAGATATTATTTGTGGCAAACTGTGAGCATGACCTTTTCCTAAGTTTATTTTGCAGTGACAGAGATGTTGGCTGGTCTGCTGCAGATGACAGACCTCCCTCCCTGCACTGACTGCACAAAAGTGGTTTCAACTATCTTGTTTTGGCAGAGTGCACAGCTCCAGAGGAAACTAGTGGACAGGAGCACAAGTGAAAACATGCAAAATGTGTTTTTAGAGTGCAGCTGTATCACATTTTCCTACATGCTACCTGAACCAATGATGATCCTTTCTATCCCTCCAATGTACAGTACGTGTCCTTTCTTTGCAGATTTTAGACTCAGGACTTGGAGTTGGTGGAATTAAGGAAGGTATGCGTGTAAAATTCAATTAGTTAGTTAGTTATTTATTAGTATTTATTCTTATGATACGCAAAAAAAAAAAATGTGGTTGTGCCGTGAAATTGGGGAAAGTATTGGATGCAGCATTAAAGCAGAATGAGAGCAGATTACCTTATATATAAAAGGCACAACCATGATGGCTATAGCTGTCACATACAGAATAACTTCTACTTGTTGAAATGCAATAATCATAGTGTAGTTATAGTGACTAACTGGGCCACAGTATTATATTCCATAACTTGTATTACTGTTCATAAACTATAAAGTGTGACTGCTTGAGTGGACTATATTCAAGGTCACTCCTCTGCCTACTATACTGAAGTACTGCAGCCTTTCTCATATACTCTGTGATGATGTTACAGATTTCTGCCGTGTTTCTACGTATAGTTGATATTAACGTCTGATAGTCAATGTCCCAGTGTATTGTGACACTTTCCTACCAAAAGTTAATGACATTTTATGATGAATGACCCCTTATCTGTTTACCCATGATGCACTAAGCCATCGTTCACCAAATTATTCATCGGTGAGAAGGGGCTGACAATCAGCAGCGTGGCAGACATCATTCATATCTGTAACATCATCTAATTAAAAGACATCACTTCTGCCAGACAGTTTCCTTACTGCTAGCTGTAGCAAATTGATTCTCAACTCCCTTCTAGTCTATGCAAAGGAGGAATGAATAATGCATGGACATTAAAGGCTTATCTTCTGTTCTGACAAACAATGTTGCCATGCTTTGAATATTCTACAAAGGTGTGCAAAGGGTCCTTATTAGCAGAGTAGTCAGACAGGTGCCGTTTTCATGGTGAGTCATTCTGAATTTAGTGCTGTTAAATTCCAAGCTGCGCCATAACTCTGGACACACTGGATCCACTGATTTACTTTATGATGGCGCTCAGTTTACAACAGCGCTTAAGGTATTTGCATAGATTTTTATAGCTGCCACTCACAGATTATATCCGCAACGAACTGAAAAACTCTAATTTGCAGTGCATTATTCTCAGGCACCGTGGCCATGGGCTATGAGGCCAAATCGACCAACAGATTTCTGTCCGTGCTTCTCAACTGCACTGGCCACCTGGCTACATTTGCAACCTACATGTCATCGAAATATATGTTCAAGGCTATGACTCAAGTGTTTAGTGAAAATGTTATTTAAAAAAAAAAAAAAAAAAAGATGTAGCTCTAAATGTGTGTGAGGTTAAATAGCTGTTTTATGCCTGTATATGGAAGAACACTCACAGTAATATATGATATTGGCCATGCTCAGTAAATCTGATTGAGTCCTTTGGTCAATCCAATAACATAATAAAAACTACCTGAGTTTGCAACTCAGTGCAGCTTTTACACAATTTCTGACTAGTCTTTTTGTGCCCTTTTCGGGCCCAGATATGCAATTTCATTTTTTTCTCAGTGCCAAACAACTGCTGATAATGTTTTAACAAACCCAGGTTGTGTCTTTTTAAAGCTTCAATTTGTTGGCTGCATTATTTTGTTATTTCCCTCGGTTACATGAATAGAGTTCTATTAAAATTAGGTGAATTGAAACATTCGATATAGAAGAGTCTCTAGAGAAGGTGAATTTGCCACCTTATTATCAGCCTCTTTCTCTCTCAGCTGGCTCACATGCATCTTTGAAGCACAAGGTTCATTTGTTGTCATTCTACAACACAGGGTTGCACAACAAGCTGCAAGTTATTGTCCCATTTGCTACATAAGAAAATAACACATTTTAATGGTGGAGTACAGAAGATGGGTTAAGGAGTCTTGCAGCCTGAGGAAAAAAGCTGCTCTGTAGTCTGGTGGTACGACAGCGGATGCTTCTGTTTCGCTTGCCAGATGGCAGCAGGGTGAACAGGCTGTTGCTGGGGTGGGTATTGTTTTATAATATTCTTTGAGCTCTGTGCAGGCACCTCACCTCACCGGTATCACTGATGCTCTGTGGATGGGCACCAATAATGTACTAGACAGTTTTAATCACCTGCTGCATAGCCCTCCTGTCCTGGGCTGTGCTCGTTCCGTGCCAATCTGTGACGTTTCCAGTCAGGATGCTTTCTACTGCTCCTCTGTAGAGGCTGACAAGAACCATGACAGCTTCTCTGTGATGCCAAATTTGCTTGCGAACTTAAAACTGTTCACCTGCACCACATCAGTTCCATTTATTTGGACAAGCTGTCCTTTTTTGTAAAATCAATGATCAGCTCTTTGGCTTTGCTAATGTTGACCAGTAGGTTGTTGCTGTTCAACACCAGAGAACGGAAGTTTGACTGCTAATCCAAACTCTCTGGGTCTGTTTGGGAGACAGTCTAATGCCCAGTTGTATGCTGTACTATAGACCAGGCTGCTAAGTTTGCCAATCAGTTCCGTGGGAAACAGTCTTTTGAATGCTGAGCTGAAATCAACAAATAGCATTCTGATTGTTGTTACTTTCAAGCCGTGTGAAGACTGAAAGAAAGACAGTGGATCTGTTGATTTTGAATGCAAATTGATCCATGTGGTCCAGGCTGGCTAGCATATTGTTCTCAATATAGTGGAGAACCAGTTTCTCAGAGCACTTCATCTGATCTGGGGTGAGTGACACAAGGCAGTGGTTGTTTAGACAAGAAACTGCAGACTTTTTTAGGCACAGGGACGATGGTGGCTGTCTTGAATTAGGTTGGAACACTTGCCTGAGACAGTGGCATGTTAAAGATGTCAGTGATGACATCAACTAGCTGATGAAATGTCTTTGAGGGCTCCAGTAGTGTGCATGAAGTTAGGTAGTCATGTTCAGTTCTTGACAAATTTACAAAAACTATGACAGCAATCCCAACTCAAGAGATTTTATGAAACAGTTTAGGTCATTTATATATTTGACCAGCTATCAAGGTTTTGCTATACAATGACATGAAAAGGTTCTCCGTATGATATCGCAGCATCTCAGACCAAAAAAAAAGGTGCACCTGTACCCCCCCCCTCCTCCTCCCATCATCGTGGGAGGCTTCATGACAGTTCATGCACACATGATCAGAACGAAGGACAGAGAAGCTCAGATTACCACACACAGAGGGAGTGTGACTTCATTCTCTGATCAGATCATCATTACTTCACTTTATCTTTACATAGCAAATAGTGGTTTAATGCAATATGTTATATGTGCTGTTATGTTCAGAGTGTCGCATAGAGAACCTCTAAGTGGCACACAAAGTTAAAGAACACAAAAGAAGTAAAGCAGAAGAGTAAGACAGATTGAGAGAAACTCTGCCACAGAGGGGAAGAGTTACTAACATTAAATATCCAGTTTCCTTGTGAGGGGTAAAGCTGGAAGCTTGCAAAAAAGATCTGAAAGCTGAAGAGGAAGCAGTTGGAGTTAGAGCATCTCAACTCTTCAAGGAACCAAAGCTTTCTTTTTGTGGTTTGCCAGAAGGGATTTTCTCCCACACATTCATGTATGATGCGGAGAATAGTAGACAAGATGAGACTCCTTCACTTTGCCATTTGCTCTCGTGACTTTGTCTGCTCTAAGAAATGTTTTAAATTCAAAGGGCGATGAGATGAGGGCTGATTATGAATTCTCTCCTACTGCTAAATGTGTCAAGCCAGCCAAATGTCAGAGGATATTCTGTCAGAGGATATTGAGCTGACTGAAAATGTCAGACAGGGAGGAACTGTGAAAGAGAGCAGGAAACAAAGGGAGGAAAACAGTGCACATGTGCACAGTGGTCTTGACCTGCTTCCATGGGCACAAACTCTGTGTTAAGTCTTGACCTGCTTCCATTGGCAGAAACTGTGTGGAACACCCCTTTATCCACCAAGGTGGACCTAACATTTGAAGTCAGACAATACAGGAACAACCTGGAGTTTGAAGTGAGTAAACCTTTGGCAAGATATCAAACACTATTCCAGGTTTATCATCATCATAACTTTGTAATGACCCATGTTTCTAAAAGAATAAACAAGACTGGCAGTTCAGATGTTAACAAGCTAGGCACTTCTTTCTTGTTTTAGGTACTTAATTAAGCAGCCTTTTCCTTTTATGGAGCCCATAAGGTTTGTACAATTTAAGATGCTATTAAAAGAAAGGCAGAGGGACGAGAAGAGTGGTGTCAGAATCTATGGTTTCAAACAAATACATAATATTGAATTATGCCATGAACTCGGTCAGACTTCTGTTGTTTCTATGGTTTCAAGTTATCCTTCTTCTGACAGTTCAATCACAAATATTGTGTAAATATAAGTGAATCAAAATAGCAGGTGAAGATGACACGTTTATCACAATGTTTAAAGACGTGGATGATGTGAATAATCATCTACAACATGCAATATGCACATCAGGAGATATGATGTGATATGACAGGTACTGACTGAGACTCTGTGGATGAGAATTTCCACTCTGCGAGATCTTATCCAGTTTTTCTTAGATTATATGAATGGCAAACCACTTTGCCAACAAAACTTTGGACTCACCAAAAGCTGTATAAAACTCTTCTTTGGTCAGGTGCTCATCATCATTGACGTCATTGTACTTCAGCAGGTCGAACAATGTGCACTCGGAGACATCCCTGGATAAACCTTCTTGCTTGATGACCTTCAATGAAAATGCATACATGTTTGGTTAAAGAAGGTTAAATAAATTCTATTCATTCATTCATTCACAGCTTATTTGCAAAAACAAGTACATTTTAAGGACACATACAGTAATGCCGCTGGATTCTGCCGCATTATGAAAACATTTTTTATTTTAAGATATTATCCTCTGACATGTAGTGGAATAAAATCAAAGCATCAGTAAATGGAAATGCATAAATAAAGTGAAAGTATCTCAAAATAACACTTAAGTACATGTACTTCAGTAAATGTACTTCGCTTATTCAATTTACTGTGTCCTTTGAAAAGTTGGAATATATTATCTGCAATGAGTTAACATTATTTGCCCACCGAAACTCTGAATGTCAAAGTTGATTAAACACACACAGTATTAGTTGTCAGTTTATTCTAGCCAAACTTGCTAAACTTGTGTCACAATAGATGGTAAAAAAGCAAAAACACGTTAAAATTTTTTTCGTCATTCCTGCTAAAGCATGATCCTATTTAACACTCTCTGCATGGCCCTGCCAGTAAAACATCCATCATACTAGATCAGCTGTCAAAATGCTGATCACAAGGGACGGCTTTATAGATCATGCCTCATGCATTGGATCAGTGTGCTTCCCTTGCCAGATGACTTGCCCAAAATTCAGAATGCACCTGTAATGGCATGTTCTTAGTGTATCCTACAAGTAACTAATAACTGCGGCACACACAATAAAACAGCTGCTTTTGTATATTAAATAATTTGATTTCATCTGTGAAATTTTTCCTCTTTATTTCTTGTAACTATTTTATAATCTACAGTTGAGTGACATCTAAACTAACGAGCTAGTCATATTTAATCACCTAAAATGCTATGCAGATTCCTCAGTAAAAAAGGTATTGAAACATAAAAAGATTTTTCACCCTCTGGTCCTTCTTTCTGGCTTGCTTTGACTTGGACTAATATGGGCTGCCTTTGAAATATTTGTATTGTAAATGTTGTTGGAGGTCTGGATGCTTTAACTCTAAATCGTGAATATTTCATGTCATGGCCTTACTGCCTACACACAAAGTTGTAACTCATCTGGTTAGATTTACTTGTCTGTAGCGAGTGACTATTCAAGCACGGTAAAAGAGGACCAAGGACACTGTTTTTTAGTGAACACGTCCGTATCCATGTCACAGCTGTGTATCCTGTGGGCTTAATGAACTGAGACACATCATTGCCAGGAAAATCAGCTATAATGTTTGAGAATGCAGCTTCTGCCAGCTTTCAATAGAAGCTTAATCTACTCAGCCAAAGGAACAAGGCTGGTTAGTCAGATAGAACATGTATCTCACAATTAGCAGTTACAAATTACAACTTTTTACTACTTCATAACATTTTAGACTTAACACAGTATCTATTCTGGTAGCACAGACATTAAGTACCATTGCTATACATGAGCATATGTATTTCAAAACAGAATAGTGGGCATGCGCCAACTTTCAAAGGCTGTTGGCGAAGTCACATCTGCAAGCTGTTTTCCTCCACTAGCAGAACACCACTATTCCTTTACAAAAATCACGTTTCTGATCAGGCAATGTTTAGCTTACAAAGTTTAGATGTATTCTATGTAGGTTTCCCCTTAGCCAATTTCATTCAATTTTCTGCAGACAAATAAAGGTAAGGTATTAAACTCTTGTCAAACCTCTGCATGAATGTACCAAAATCTTACGCACTGGTAAGAGGATGCTAAAGGGTCTACTGTAGTGCAGAACTTGTGTGCTGGTCCAGTTGGAGGATCTTTAATGCATTTTCTTTGACCTGATCTTTAGAAAACTGAGATTTCCAGAACTGCATAACAAACTCTGTAAATACTTCTGAGGAGATACAACCTTTCAAAACACTATGACCCTATAATTAGTTATTTTATGGACTATAATTTTAAAAATTACATAATACAAGTTCTTAAAATGAATGTATTTTTTGTAATTGCATAACCTTTGCCTCAATGTTTTGTTTTTTTTTGCACTTGGGTGGACAAGGCAGCGTTTTCTCATACGTTTTTTTCTAAAAGGTATAGTTTCAGACATTCTGTCTTTGGTCAAATGATAGATGTGGGTAACATGCGAAGAAAAAAGAAGTTTTGATTTGCCATTTTAAAAGGGCACCCACTACTAAAAGGCCTGGGACGATTGCCCCTTCATGTGAACGTTCTAGCAAGTCTAGCATGCCGGGGTGAGGGATTTCCATCCTAGAGTTTCAAACAAGATCAGAAAATGCTCCAATTATAAGGGGTGCTTTAGGGCATGAGGGTGGCAGCCATGGTTTTGTATTTCAGCTGCTGATAAGAGTGTGATTTGCTTGTGCAGTGGTCTTTTTGAGGGCTTATTCACACCAAAATGTAATTTACATAAATCTCTTCTGTGTATTTCCCGTTCATCTTTTGTCAGTGAGGCAAGACTCTGCAGTCCAACAGTGACTCAAGCAACTGAGTCTGAGAAAACATGCAGATTGCCCAGACAAGGCAATCTAATCGAATCTGAACCTTTAATGTATAGTATTGTGCTTGATATTTAAAACTCAGATCCTTTGGAGAGAAAAGAAAACTATTGTGTGAGCTATTAATTACGCTGAAATTACATTCTGAGACAACATTTAATATACCAACATAGAAACTCATTAAAGACCCAATCCATAATTAGATTCAGGCGCCCTTATGTTGAGGCACTGTCAACCCACAACTGCTTGCGTTTATTAAGTGATTTATCTGATTGATGAAGCTATTTCGCACTGATATTTATCATGACATTATTTATTATGCAGTAATTTCCATGTGAGGTGAAAGTCTGCAGAAGCTCAAAAGTTTTTAGGAACACTTTTTGACTATAGATGTGGTTGAATCCTTCATGTATATATACTTCATGTCACTGCAGTAAAACAGGCCTGTAGCTTCGGTTGCAGTATGACAGTAACCCCCCCCCCCATGGACAATATCCATGATTTTTGTGTGTGTGCACCTCAAAGTCAAAGCATGCAAAACATTTTTGAATTTGGTTGAAAAATCCAGAAGGGCCACCTTTAATCCACTGATATTTTATTTTCAGACTATCCCAGAAATGCTCACTTCTCTCATTTTCTCTGAGAATTTGTCTTGACAAGCGGACACTGTCTGAAATCTGCCAACATAGGGTAGGGATAAAAGCAGCCCTTGATGAACCCGGAAGAGAGCTTTTCCATCTGGATGTTAATTATTAGTGACTAGCTTGTGTCATTCAAACACCTAGGGAGAGGTGGAGTGGTAGAGCTTGGCCTCCAATAAGATGAATGGTATCATCAAGGGGTTTGAAAATATGTCCAAAATAATATTCAATAAGTTTAAAGGGCATATTCAAATTAACATTCGGAGCATTCTGACAATATTATTCCATAAAACACGGCTCAACATGCTTTGTTGACTATGCATTTCACTCACTAAGCATTGATTTCTCTCATGCTGGCATGGGGCACCGTGAAAATGTAAAAACATGTAAAAATATGTAAATAATGTGAAAATATGCCAAAAATATCACTATTTTGAGGCGTTATTTAGATGCTTTGAACTGAAAATACTAAAATTTATTCAAATTAATTTAATGAGACCTCCCCTGTCGGGCAGGAGAGGCTGACCAAGGTGACCTCTGTGCAGATAGGATATCCAACGGGATCAGCAGGAAAATGACCTAAGAACAGAACAGCAAACTGGTTTCATGGTGGTGAAAACCACCGCAGGTTGCTTACCCTTTCAATTATTTAAATACTTTCTGTATTAAATCAGTCCTCAGGTACTGGGTGAGTTTATTTGTTATGCACAGAATATCTTCCTTCCTCATGGCAGCTACAAAAAGCTCTTTTTACAACCATCCCTCTTGGCAGCGCTGGTCAAAGGCTGCAGCCTCCCATGAGCACCAGGCTCCTTTGACCCACATTGCTTTTCAAAAGATTTACCTAGAGCCTCGCACCACAGCTACCAGAGGGAAGGGTAAGAGAGTAAAATGGACACAATTATGGCAGACATCAAAGTGGCGAGTTTAAACACCTGAGCACACAGATGGTTTGTTCATTTGTAGTCTCCTATTTCATGGATATTTAAATAAAAATGACTCTGCGATTTTGACCTCCTGAGAGGTGCTGTGGGGTGTCTTGAAAATGGAAGTGCGGTTACAAAATGTTACGCAGCTCTTTTTGGGGGGCAAAAACTGGCAATCATGGGTCTCCTGTACCTAATGACATCTTTAAAAAGATCAGTGTTTACTTTGGTCAAAGTGAAGTTATTGCATTTTACCTTTATGCCACTAAAAGACTGAATGAAGTATGTATTGCTGTTTTGTGCTAAGTGAAATCTCATTGCGTGTTAAAGCTCAGCTTTGTTCAATAGTTTTACCTGAGAGAGTTCGCTGGCATCTATCTGACCATTGTTATCTGCATCAAAGCGTTTGAACATCACATCAACCAGTTGCTTCCTGGCAGCCATGTTGTCCTTGTGGGCCCCATGGATGTTAGAGCCCATGTATCGTTTGTCATGCAAATCCAGAATTTTGGTTTTCAGCCGACGGTAGTCACTCAGTCTGCAGTTATCATCTGGGAATGAAAAGAAAGAGCAGAAGCAGAATGGTTAGGAAAGGGCGAAAATATTTGTCATAAAGTAACACTCACTTGTGTAAGAGCTGAGAGGAACATTGTTGCTTTGCTTAGATGACTGAATACATCATTTAAATGTTAAGGGGATGTCTTAAAACTGATATTTCATAAATACCTAAATGATTTCCAGGTGCAGAAAAATGTGCAAGATTAAAAGCATTGAACTTAAGGTTCCAGATTTTGGATGCAATGTTTCGAATCTCAGCCAATTAGTACCTGTGAAAACCCGAATCTCCCTGAAGACTCACATTATTAAATAATGAGTTGCTGTTTATATTCAGCAAAACCGAAATCTGAGCGTGTCTATCATTGTCTGCGTCACAATAACGAATGCTAAGGATTATTTCCCCCAGGGGAGCACAAGCGGTGACAGTAGTGCAGCATTTGCCTGCCTCAAACTAAGAAAGCAGCAGCCCCGTCACCACAAAGAAACTGACAAACAAATCCATCACACAGGTGTCAAGAGCCAACCCTGACAGCAACAGAAAACACGATGGTGTTGTATTTACAATCCGCCATCAAAGGCTGTAGATCAAAGAAGTCAACTACATGAAAGGTTCGGCAGAGTAGAGTCAAGGCAAAGAGAAAATAATGACTAGAACTAGTGGTTGACACATGTCATATCAACTTCTCATTGTTAGATCTGGAAGTGTTTCTCCTCTAATAACAGTTATATTAGCTGATGTCAGCCAACCAGAAACAAAAAAAAAAAAAAGAAAGAAAAAACTTTGTTCTTCACTGAGATGCTTTTCAAATCTCAGGGGAGGAAGGTGACATCTCTACCATGTTGTACGGTGTAATCACCTGCTTAGGGAAAAATATGGAATAATAGCTGCTGCGTGGAAACTCCTGCAAAACTAGTGAACTTTGTTGGGATGATCAGGCGAGACTGATTTAGAGAGGGCAGTAATGAGATCGCCACTCAGACGAACTGGGTGCTCGCTGAGAGCCGATGACTAGTTAAGCAGAATCAGAGCGTCACCCCAGAAACCAACGGCATGTCATTATCAGACGCACAAGATCTCATTTTTGCCTTATCCATTTTTTCCTGATATCATTCCTTCAGTGAAAACAACTTGTGCAATCAGAGAGCATTGAAATGAGATGCTTGGCGTAATCATGACGCTAACGATCAAATGGGTATAAGAGGCTGAGAGAAGTTCTCCTAACACTCCTGAAATCACTGGGCTTCTACGTGGGCCATCAAGTCATTTTCATCCCAATTCTGTCTGACCTTGTAAAGGCGAGAAAACTTTATTTCCTGGTATGAAATATTTAGTACCGAGGCTGAGAAAGGTGTGAGATGCAACAGTTATATCATTTTTTTTTTTTTTTATCTAAACGCTAAGAAATATAGGATGCATTTGTGGAGAGTTTCATATCAAGCACAGACAAATAATTAGTCTAAACAAAAGCTTTAAAGGAGGATTTAGTGCTTTAGTTCTGAGTGAGCGATACCAATTTTTAGCTACAGATGGGTGACAAATAAAATGGAAAACCTGCATTAATGACAGAAGAAACATGATAAATGAAAATGCCTCCACGCAGACGTGTCTTGTCTTTTTAAAAGGCCTCTGTTGTTTCAGCTTGAAAAAGTTCGTATAAGCAAGTATACCCATCAGTGAGAGTCAGACTGCGGTGGTGACAGATGTTTGTGCCTGTGTGCTCAGTCTGAAGCCTCCTACAACTAGCAGGGTGTGAACAACAGCAGTAAGCTGGTAAGCTTGTCTCTTTTACCAGCCACTGCAGATAGCAAACTGACTGGAGGATTTTCTGTATTACAGAATTTGCTTTGGCTGTTGAAACAGTGAGAGTGGCTGGTGAATTCTTGGGAAGGAAACCAGCATGTTTAATTCTTGCTCTGGAAAACTGCATCAGCTGTTGCAGCACGTGCCGGTCAGGCGGCAGCACACTGCATATCATGGGACAGGGTCTGTTTTGACAAGCGTCAGTGCCAGAGAAGCTGCCTTGGTCACAAATGGCAGAATGAATAAAAGATAAATGGCTGCTGGCATAACCAGGGGATATGAAGGTCAGCAACGTCAAAGGACCATGCGTGCACACACACACACACACACACACACACACACAGTCTTACATACAGTCTCCCCACCCCTCAGTATCCACACAGTACATGTCTACACAGGGAGTGTCAGCTTTAATCAGACAATGGATGCTAATTTCTCTCCTATTAACTAAGCCAAAATGCCTTAGTCAAGAAAGGCCTTTCAGGAATGAACAAAAACTCAGCAGAAATCTATTGTATTTTTAAGTTCACTCAGGCAAATTGAGATGTATTGATAGGATTCTCAGTCTAGTAAAACCAAGCCTTGGGTTCTGTAGACGTCTCTGCCAACCAAATTGCTTTCAAGCGGTGAAGGACACATTAGAGTGCAACCTTATTGCTTCCTCTATATAACTGGTGAGGAATTCATTTGACCAGCAAAAACTAAACATGTCAAACTATCAGCTTTTCCCCCACTGTGTAACTGCACACAGTGCAGCCTGGGAAACATGAGGACAGCCGATAAATGCACTTTTTTTTTTTTTACTTGTTTGTCCAACTTTGTAACGGATGTTTACACATCCAGACGGTGATCGTGTTAGATGCTAGTAAAGGTACTGAAATTGTACAATACGTAAGATCTGGTTTAAAAAATAAAACAATATCAACAGATTATGAGTAAATAACAGTACTAATGTTAAAGCCATCTATGCATTATGTTACATAGATATCTACATACATCTAAGTTAGCATGCTAACCCGGTGTCCCCAGCCTGGACTGGCTCATATTATCCAACTTTGCGCCACAGAGGCGATTGTGTTTCACTGTAGCTTCCAGTCTGCCCTCAGCCCAACATGATCCGAGGAGAGAATAGTGCTGCTGCAGCTAATGTCTATTGCTGCATTTTTAGTGCAACTAATTCAAACCATACCAAAAAACACTCCAGAAGCAGCAGCCATAGCCTTCGAACATTGTTAAATTTTTCTTTCAGCGCAGAGGAGCTGGATTTCACAACAGTAACAGGCAATGCAGAGTTGCTATAACAGCTAAGCTTACCCAGCTTGGCTGTTTGTTGTGGACAAAATGAGATTCAGGGAGGTAAATCAGAAACTGGCTCCATCTAAGCTCCCGAGAACAAGCTATCGCTACTCGATGCATCCTCGACTGTATTCTGAGCAGACGGAGCACTGGGCTCAAGCATGACATGGGGAGTGTTTGCTGATACTTGGTTCACAAATGCAGTCAAAGTTGATGGATAATGTTTTCAAGACGTTGACCTTTTAATGTGAAGACGAAGACCATATAATCATCACTATCATGCTGCTGCTGTTTGCATTCCCCAGATCAAAACATGGACTGCATAATTATATGCAAATATTAATGTAAACTGAGGTATCCGTATCTACGGTAGGTTATATGTATGTGCCATTATATGACATTTCTCATAATTTTAGGTATGGCACATTCATGAAATAATAGTAATAATGTTATGTATTCTTGAAAACAAAACATATCTAAAGATAATCATAAGCAGGAACCTAAGGAACATTAAGGCCTCTTTTTTATGTTGACTGCAAATGTTTGAGTGAAATTTGAAATGCACATCACATCACACCTCCAGTTCATTTCAAAATGTATTTTAAAAATCTGACTTATGCATTGGATGGTTTTGGATGTTTGTTACATAAACTGTGTAAAAGTGAGCAGAACATGCAATGGCAATTTCTCGCTCTCCTGCATGTCATAACACCTAATACACTGCATGGGACATGGGTTTAGCACACTTGATGGAAAAGGGTGATTTTCGCACGGGTGAAAAAAAAATCCTGACATGGAAGTGTTTCCTGTATCTCTTGGTTTTTTCACACCTCCAACATTACACACAGTTTGACCTTCATACAAGCTGCTTCAAAAAAGGAAGGCAGCTACTACCTCAGGAAAAATAGTTAAAATTTGAACTTATGTTTCATGGTGGTTTTCCCCATGGTAAGAACAACGGGAGGTGGATTTTAATTAAACCATGGACGGTCTCAGTTTAAAGTGTTTTGAACTACGGCAGCTTAATCACTAAAAAAATGGCCCGATCTCTCTTTTTCCACAGTGCAGTCCATGTAATCTGAAGTCTGATCATTTATAAAAACACACAAATAACAACACAGTCCTTTGGCAACAGCCAATTACAAGCTGAGTAAACACTGTTTAAGGTAACAGTGTTGTAACAGAACTGTAAGAACTGTAAGAATCTCGCTGGAACCCTTTTTAGTGTAATGCAGCTTTCGTTAACATTACTCATGGATAAAGCACATTTAGCGGTGCCAAAGGTCCTCTAGAAAATAGCTGACATAATTGAATTGGGTGGTGTGGAGTCAAGCTGCGAAACTTTTCCATCTAGTCAGAGGAGCTTTTACACTCAATATTTCACTCTCCTCTTCACTATTCTGTGAGATTTGAAAATTCATTGGAATAGGATCTTTTCATAGTGGCTGTTAATCCGTCAAAGTAGCTTTTAGTAAAAATATAGAGGTATTTTCAGGGTAGGTGGCGTTCATTTTTTAACTCTTTGGTAAAAGCACATGGGGCGGCCATGGCGATCCCCGGGTCCTATGAGTCAGCGTGTCCTTGGGCAAGACACTGAACCCCAACTTGTTCCTGAAGTGTAGCTTCAGTGAAAGAGAAGTCTCCTCCGACTTAGATTCCTCCTGAGTGAATGATGTGTGAATGGGTGAATGAGGATGGAATGTAAAAGTGTGTAAAAGTGTAATAGGAGTAATCCAAACAACTAGAAAGGCGCTATTACAAATTTACCATTTACATGAAGGATGCAGACTTGCCCTTGTTTGCTTTGCTGTTTGGCTTTGACTGCTCAATGACCTTGCTTGTGACAAATGTCTCTGGTCACATGGGCTCCATATGTGGAAAGCGGCTGGTCAGGTCACACCGTGAAAAGCCTCTGATCCTTATTAATTGCCTTGACCTGTTCATATAATGTGGAGGTCAAGTGCGTGCTTGGATGGAAACACATGGCAGAGTGAGAGGACTCATATGCACTATATCAACAGGGGGCAAATGATTTATTAAGCTTAAACTATTTGTTAAAAAGAGCGACACAGTAGCAGTTGAAGGCTCTCCTGTGAGTGCAGAGCTTTGCTATTAAAATGCAAAGCCAACCGTTTTCAACCACCGCCACTGTCGCCAACTCTAACTTTTATTGGTACACTTGTTTAATTACTGCTACACTTGCTGCTCTCCGCGCACCTGAGAGGAGCACCACTGGGCACCAGGAATCTACAGCCACTGATGCAAACAGCGCCAAGCAGCAATGAGAAATAACTCCTACATAAACATCACTGTGAATCCAGGAGGCACTCATGAGAATCACAAGCTACTCTAAACACTTGACAGACTGCTCAGTAACCAGAATTGGTCTCCAACATGCAGATCTCTGTTCAAATCTGTGCTATATTTTTGTTTGACTCCAGGGCTGAAAACGGATTCACACTTATTTTCAGAATACACAGTAAAGTAAGTGAGAAAAAGAAAAAAAAGAACCTTCTTCATCTTGTCCACTGTTCACTGAAGCCATAACCATGAGTGAACCCACTACTTCGCTTGCCCTACCTGGCCTGTTAAAAGCGTCACTGTTTTATTTATATAAAGAAAAAGGTGGCTCAGCAGAAAAGCTGGAGCCAACTCTGCTGAAACTGTCCCATCTTTGCCCTGCGGAGCCTGCTCCCCCACCTCCTCCTCCAGTTCTTCCATCTCCGTCTCCTGGGCCTTGGCTACTGCCACAGCTCACAATACATCAAGACAGCACGGCGTGACAACTGGGTTACCCAAATCAGAGGTCACTGATTGCAATCTTTAAGAGCAACTAGAGGTGTCACTGCTGCAACACCTGACTGAATCTGAAATGGATATCTGAGCAGTAGGGTTGCAAACTCCTTACAGCCGCTTGCCCAGGATGATATAAATGCAAAAAAAAAAACCTCACAGCAGACCCCAGGGACAGAGAACAGACTTCTACTAATATTCCAGAGTTTCTGCAGAGTAAAAGATCATTCTCGACCTTAGAAACAGAAAATCTTGCCACAAGGTCCACTTAGAAGCTGTACTGGATCCTTTAATCATATCACATGGCCTTCGTCAATAGATGGAGTTTACCCAGCTGACACACAGCTGCAGATGTTCACAGCAAAATGCTTTGTTATGTCCGCCTGTGCGGTACTTTGTGCTGCTGATACTGTGTACTAAGGGGCTTTGCAATGCTTTACGGAAAACAAATTCCACCAACTCTGGTCACATGGCTGTGAAATTGAAGTGAAGGTTGGAAACTAGCCAGCCCAGTTTCTACAAACCACAAACATCATCTATCAAACAGGTCTCTAAATGATGGTTAGTCACATGCCAAAGTGGCTGCTAGAGTTGATCAACTTGAGACAAGCCGATTTTGCACAATTTGGCTAGTGGCTGATTATTTTAAACGGCAGCAAACAACATCTGAGCAAAATATGAGCAAACAAATTAGCTCTGATGAATTGTCCTTTCCAGATTGTGAATGTAAAATGTGTTCAGTGTTTGAACTAATAACCAACGCTGTCATAGTCTCTGCACAACTGTTTCTTTGGAACTTTGTTTCATGACAACTTGGTAACTTTCTATGTTTGGTAACAGCTCAAGACGGATTCCCTCCCTTCATTCAGTCTCTGTCACTGCTGTCTCCTCCTCGGATGCAGGTGTAATTCTCTCCCTGCCATCTTTCATCAGGACCACTGCTCTTCCTCGTGTCTTAATCTTTGATGTATTACGCTCCACCCCTCCTCTCTCACCTTGAAGGGGATCATTATGATCCAGGAGACTTTACTCGAACCCCAACTCCTCCCTCCACCTTCATCTTCTTCACCGGGCTCTGACAGGAGCCTCCAGAGGTGTTTAAAGTCTCTAGATCTCCAATTAAAGATCCGCAGCCTCTGGGCCATTTGTTTCCAACAACTACAGTACCCCCAAACTGGACCACTTCCAGATTACTGGGCTGTTGTTCCAACTCTCGTAATGGTAGATGTGTGTGTGCATTCAGTAATACTGACAGCAAAAGCTAAAGACGTGACTCATATGGCTTTAAAGCATGGCATAGCAATGTTGTGGGCTGGAGCTCATATTAAATCACTACAGTGTATTTAAGCAAGGCTGTAGACATGAACAGTTTCAAGCCCTTTTTAAGGCGTATTGTTGTTTTTGTCATTGCTTTTTCTTTTTTTTTGGTGATTTTCAGGGAGAATACTCACATTGTAAACAAAAACAAACATTAAACAAACTTTCCACCACATTTTTTAAACCACCAGACACCCAACAGAGAGTGAGATAGTGGTAGGCCGAGATAGAAAGTCAGACAGAGAAAGAGAAAGAAGAGGAGGAGATAGCAAAAAAAAAAGGGAGGCTTTGTTCGCGTCTCAAATCTGATCCCAGTGGAGTTGATTACACAGAGCTTAGTCCTTCAGTGGCAGGTCTTGTTGATGACATGATAGAGGACAGTGACCCTGGGGCTGAACACACCTAGGCAGAGACATCAAATCAACACACTGCCGCAGGTCTATATTTGGACTATCGCAGACAGACTGGGGAATATTGTTTTTCCACAGTTGGACAGTACGTTGACAGAGGGGAGTTTTACAGTAGGCATAAATGGTGTAATTGATGTCACAATTTGATTTAAAGGCTTAATATGTTAGACCAGAGCTCAGGGGAAAAAGCAAGTGAAGTGAGAAGAATCTAGCATCATAAATCACATTGCTCTTACGTCTAAAAAAAAAAAAAAATGCAGGCTCACTAAAATGAATTATTTAAATAAAACGAAGTGATGTTCCTAGTTAAAGCTGGTCATAGCGGCTTACTGTGTGGGCAGGTTCGCTACCTCGCCTGAGTCAGTGGATGTAGCCCACTGGGAAAAGCCTCGCATTTGCTGACTTCACATTTTGCTTCACTCTGTTCCGGAGTTATTAAAGTTTTATATTTTTCATTAGCTTTTATTATCATTTAGTTAGTTTCAGTCTAGTTTAAATTGTTAAAAATTGTTTAGCTTTTATTCATCTCAGTATTGGATTTAGTTCTAGTTATTGTAATATGCAGAGAATTTGTCTGGGGCAAAAGAGTTGGTATTACAATACAAACACAATATTTTGTGGAGGCAGCTGAGTCATGTAGACATCCCAGTCTCAATAAACATATGTGCCTATATGTCTGACCAAACTGAAGACTAAAACTAAAAACTCTGCTCTGCCTTCTGGACTCTTTTCTACCTTTTCAACCTTTTCTACAGAGAAATGTGCAAAGTGTTCATCCAAATACATTTTGTGGACAAGCGCGCTAAGCACAGTGTAGGATGATTACAGAGAAGCAAAGAACCCAGAAAAGTGATGCTGTGAAAAGTTACTAAACAAGTCAGCAAGTGGACCTTGAGTTGTGATTGTTTTGGCCACTGTTGCTGCAGTTGGATACGAACTATCCAACTCGACATTTATGCCAACATGGAGCAGCAGTTTAAACATGTATAAATCCATGACTACTGCAGAACTCCGCCTATCGATGTAGACCACGTGTCACGTTTGACGCATGAGAAGAAGCAAGTAAGTGAACCTTGAGTCGAGGCCATTTTGCCGACCAAGGACAGTTTATCATTTCTATGGGGTAATAGTTGACTCTCCTAACTAGCTGTGTTACCAGTTAGCTGTTCTGCTGACCATAAGAGACTAATGACATTTACACTTTACATTCAGCAGGCTTTGACTGAACACATCAGCATTTACTTAAAGCAGTGAGTATACTTTGGCCACCAGAGAAGCTCAGTCTCTGAGAAATGTTTGTACCTCATGAATAAAATCTTGGTCTACCATAAGTCTCTTTTGTGGGCTAAGGGAGTACAGGAATCTATCCAGCTTTATACAGTGGGTAGTATTTTATTACAGACATTAATGGACAGAAACACACACCCACAGTCTCCTACTCAGAGTATGAAGCAGACCCATATACTGACCGGCAGTATCACAATGCCTTCGGAGTCCTGCTTTTCATGCCACAGTGGGGTCAGCATTAGGTTAAAAGACTCTATTATCATCCATCTGGCCAGCCGACTCATAGCTGGGAACCATAAAGTTGTTGAAATCCTATAGATCTGCTGACTCAGATGTGGCATACTCTATACAGCCTTTATTGATCGGGTCATAAAACATCCAGCTTCACAAACAGGGCTGGAAACAAGACCGTTTTGTCACACCATTCACCTGCCACTATTTCAGCACCCACACAGTTCTTTTCTAGAGTTTAATGACATCCCTAAATGCACCCTTATTACAATCAAGCGCCACTGAACTCTGAAGCCAAATATTAAACAGCATTTTACCATTATGGCAATTTCGTAATTTGCTCATAAAAGAGTTAAAATGAAGGTTAAAAATGAGAGGCTAACTTGGGATTTTCTGAAGCTTGTAATCTTGCAACATCTACCATTTCCAGTGCAAGAAATATATGATATTATGTTGACACATTCATATTAATCTTGTATTTTTCTTTCTCAGTTCATTGTGAGCACCTTGACCATCAGTAGGGAGGAGCAAACAGGCCCAGGTCAGCTGGATTGTAAAGCATTTCATCTGTATCCAGAACATACATTTTTCTTGCTGACGGTTTTGTCAGGAATCCGAATGTTTTCTGATGTATGGAGTAATCTGCCATATTGGCAGCCAGCTCAGTCATTTCTGCTTTTGACAGACTCTCATTCAAACTGATAGAGCAGTGAGAAAAAAAAAAAATCCTAAACCAAAATCAAAGAGGATCCTTTAAGTGCACTGCATTGCTTTATGTGCTGAACATTTAAATGGTCCCTCAACATTCACAACTGTAATTTCCCAATCAGGAGACACAGACAGGCATAATATTTCACCAAACCATCAAGAATACATTTTAACAGTAGTAATTTCTTCTGTTGAACTACATTGGCCTTAAACTGCTAGACCAACATAATTTTGGTCATGTAATACCATACTTTTTCTTTATTAAACACTTTGTGTGCCATGCTGATGTTATTAATTCCTTGTTAATGACAATGCATAAAGCTTGAATATATAAAGACACATACTTTACGTTTTTAGGTTCTCCAATGATAAAAAAAAAAAATCTCTTCTCAAGGTCCAGTTTCTGACTTGTTCTGGATCTGTCGAACATATTATACACTCTTCAGTGCCAGATGATGTAGGCTCACAATAAAAACAAAATGACAATGATATTTTTATAATAATATGACAATGAAAACACTGACAAAATGAAAACCACTGCTTGAAGTGATGAACCTTCAGAAATTCTGCAGCCCCCTTGGTTTTATTGAGTATATATATATATATATATATATATATATATATATATATATATATATATATATATATATATATATATATATATATATATATATATATATATATATATATATATATATATATGTATATATGTATATGTATATGTATATATATACTGAGTTTCAGCTCATTGTTTAGGTTTCTGGCCCGAAACTTAACAGTTATAGTTCAAATCACTGCTCTCATAGGGTGTTTTTTAGCTGTAGCAAGCACCTGTTGTCAGTGAAAACATTCTAAAAAACCTGTGCACTACCTGCTGAACACCTGCTGAAAGGAGACAGGAACAGCTAGCAATTAACTGGTTTACATGGCGGAGCATTTAGCAGCTAAAGAGTTACATATTTTCCTGGCAGGAGGTAGTTAGGTGGGTAGACACCAAAAAGAGAGTGAAGGAGTGACTAACATTAGTCAGGAGAATCAGAGAATCCCTGCCTGGCAAATCAAGTTGTACGTCTGAGAAAATAGTCATCTTTAATTCTATAACTAATGCTGAGCGTTTGTAAACAACTAATAATTTTTATAATATCATTCTGCTCATATGAATACTAATTGTTTGGAGCAGACTTTTTTCCCCCTCTGGCCAACAGAAAAACATGACCTTCAACTTGTATAACCCAGAGGGCTCTTTTCTATATTTTCCCCTCTTCTTCCACAAAAGAGATCCATTGCTCACTTTATTGCACTGTACAGCACCTGAAAATCTAACACATTTGTCACGTCACCGGGTCAAGATGGGTTGCGCCATACATAGAATGAAGACAACACTTTGATATTAGAAGACGCCCACACCGCTGCAACTCAATGAACCCCCACCCCCTCCTCCCATTCTCTTCTTCTCTTCATCTCTGCCTTACACTCACAAACTCACTACTTCAAGCTATATTGGCAGCTATTGTTCACTTTCATTTTACCAAATTGTTCAGAAGCTTGATATCCAGGATGGACGAAGTGGGTGGAAACAAAAGAGGGGGAGGAAGCAGAAAGCAATAAAATGAACATTTTTCAGGATAATGGCTCACACAGGAAAGCGGCTTTTTAACCAATACTTTAATGGAAAGCCATTTTGTTTTGTGCAGACTGCAAAAATGGTTTTTGAGCCCATTCACTCAAAGTAAACACACTTGCAACCGGATTCAATTGGCCAATTCATCAAGGGTCTGAAGAGTTTTTAAGGGTTTATACAAACTTGCATACTTATTGGAATATTTTAGAGGACAACACAAACAATGAGCTAAATAAATCCGTAATTTGGAAAGAAAAAAAAAAAGTAATTTTACAGACAAAAATATTGGGAAAGTCAACAACCACTGTCAACATCCCCTCCAGTACATCTTTAACCACCTGCTGCTTCAGTGGAGCTGCTCACTGGAAAACAGTAGCTACTGAAGTGAGTAAAACCTATAGAGCAAGCAGTGACTTTGCAGGAAAAAACAAAATACTGTACATATATTTACTGTATATATTCAGTCATAAATGTTTCTACTTAGATACATATGTATATTTTAATGTAGGCATAGAAACTCTTATCTTTATTATCCTCCTGTGAAAATCTGTGAAATTTTTCTGCACTGTCAACCTCTTATTCAACACTACAGGGGGGAGGGACATCAAACATGTTTAATTGGCTAATTTGTCATATGATTGTTCGGGATCTGTGGCCCAGTCCTCTGCACACACCTCTGATGGAATAATTGGCCATTTTAGGAACATGATGAACATGCAAATGAATATAGGATGCTTTGAAGCTGAGCAAGCTATAAATAAACCCATCGATCAAAGACACCAGCTCCTTGTCTCTGACTGTACAAACCTGCAGGGGTTTTGGCATTGTATGCATCGGATTTCACCCTGTAAAAATGACACTAAACAGTACCAATTGCTTTCACACTATAAATAGATCTGCTGCTTCTGGAGGTGTGGGTTCGAGGTGCAATATATCATAAAAAAATCATTAAAGATCTAATTTCAGATTCTCCTCTGGCAGTTTGAGGTACTGTAGATCAAAAATATTTTAATTCAAACATTTCTTTCAAAAGGAACATGTTCATGTTTTAATATCAAAGCCATGCTTGTTGTCCTTCAAATCAATGCAGCACAAAGTTTCCATGTAATATTTATGATTTGCTTGTGGTCATCTTTGAAAACATCTCTGAAAAAGCAGTTGCAGTATATATTTTCACTCTGATGATTAATGCAATGATTGAGTTAAAAAAGCTCACTCTCCTGTCTCGTCTGCTCAGTTCATTGCCAATATCACTCTTACTGTTCAATTTATAGTTCTACCTGACAAAGACACCCCTCTTAGGCTTGGACCTTTTGCCCGGTTCTTGAAATGTTCATTTATGGTTTCTTTTGTGCTCAGTAAGGCCAAAATTTGTGGCAATGGATAATATATTAGATGATCCACTTTTGTTGTTAAATGTTTCCTTGCATTTAAAGGTAGATGTGGTTATTTCTTTCTGTCAATTCCACTTAGACAAGCTCGTAACGAAGCCCTCTGAAGAAAGTTACATTGCCTCACATAATACACAGTGAAAGACAATTGCCTGGAAGAATGATTTTTTTTTGATACAGCGAAAAACATCTGGTGTTAATTGTTCTTATAAATAGGGTAAATCTAGCCTCAGGGGTCTAGACTGTGTGCCACAGAGGAGGCAACACCACCAAAGTACACTGAATAAATTAGAAGAGTTTTTATGGGAAAGTCCTCAAGGGTTCTTTCTTGTTGTGCTTAAAAAGCACCGTGATAAGTACTTATTTATAGATAGACACAGAGCGATGGGGGCAAATTTAATCAAAATTGTACAATCATTTTGATAACATGGTGTGCATTCATCCCCAGCCTATAGAGTGCCACCTCATATCTTTTTGGATCAATGAGCCAAATGTAATCTGCTACTTAGTTTGTCAGGATATTAGCCAAAACATTTAATTTACAGCCATGAATGCTGTCAACGCAAAACAGAACATTAAAGATAAAAATATATATTTATATGCTAACAGATACAAAAGAGAGACTGTCAAATAATAAAAACAAATAAACAACAACCTACAATCGTCAACAATAAAGCCTCCACCATGCTGCATAAAGTATTATCTAGGTAAGCTTAAGTACGGTAGTGTAATAATGTGATTTTATCAGCTTGGCTGTTGTTTGCAGTACATGTTGCAGTTAAACACACATAATAACAAGCCTTCAAGTGATGGGTGTTAAGTTATATTTTGTAAATGGTCTTCTAACAGGCCTCACTACTGGTTCACCCTGTGTCTGGTTTGGTTTGGTTTTGAATCAGAGCATCTGCAGATTAATTCCACAACATAAGTTACATGATACAATATAAATAAATCCTGTTTCTGTTTTCTTTGCCGCCATCTTGACTGTGAGTGAGGCAGCGTTAACAGCTGTTGTCTCAAAGTCTGTTCCCTCCATCAGATAGTGTTTCCCCTACTAGGCTTAGGTTTAGGTTAGGTTGTGTTGTGACTTCTCTGATGCCGATGATGTGCAGATGATGGGAGGAAAACGTCCGCTGACAACATTAAAATAGGTTTATTACAAAAAGATCAGTTGTCTAACAGGCTCCATGGTTGCCTGGAAAGACGTAACCCAATTATTTGTCTTTTACAGACAGAGTATCCCCTAGCCAAATTAACGTCTTCCCCAAGCTTCTCTGAATGTCATCTTTTATACCTTTAGAAACGTTTATTTCACCATATGGTTTTCCCTCAGTAGCAAGGCCCAAAGAGGTCTTGCCCTAATATGGAGGAATGTATAGAAATTGTCTCTCTTGGGAAGTCACCACATCCTTATATGTTACTATTCCTCTTGGGAAGTCATCCTGCAGCACCCTGACCTTATATGTTAACACATACCATGCATCCTCTCGGACTCTCTTACCTAAACATTCACAGAGAAGACATATACATATAACATAGCAGATGCACATAACAGATCAGATACCACAGTTGTGATCAGGTGTAGCAGAGATCCGCACTCTACTGAGGGCTCTTTTCAACTTGTCTCTGAGTTTCAAAGGGAGCCGAACAACACATGCATAGGAGCTTTATTAGGGGGCAGGTGACGTTTGTGCGCTACCCCCTGACTGGGCAGTGAGTAAACCAATAACAAAGCCCATTGGAGGTTTATGGAAAGCATAGAACATAGAACTGGAGTGACATCTAGGTTACCAACATTTTTCCTAGATAGAAACGTCTTGAACAATTCATGCAGCCGTTATTGCTGTCATTAAATCAGTGCTCCTATATAGGATCTCCATCTGCAAGTGGAAATTCCCTAACAAAGTGAACTACATACACACAACAGATCCAAAAAAAGAGAAAATATATGAACAACATTTAGAAGAAATGAGATGAAATGAGAAATGAGAACTACTGACACTAAAGTCAATCATGTTTCCAAGATTCAGGGGGCATGCTGATAATTATGGATGAAATGAAAGCGTGAGGTGACACTGCTAATGTCCAGTGTCCGACACATCTCTCCCTCACAGTGCTGAGCCTTCATCGTCATGATGGCTATGCTGCAGATCACTGCTTTATGGAAGATATACATATATAAATGAATAAACTGCTAGGGGTGGGATTCTTTGGGAATCTCATGATTAGATTTGATTCCATTCAGATCAATTCTGGATTCAAAACCGATTCGACTCATTACATTGAAAAGGGCCTATGTTCAGATTCTTAGTACGGTGCATATTGCGTGAAAACATTTTCTTCTGTTCTTAGTCCATTCAATTACAATATGAACAGTAGGAAGTGAAGCTAACTGGTCTTGATGACAGGCTATAGACAGTTTTGTAAAGTGATGTAGTGTACATTGGTTTGCCGGCACATTAGCTGGTCCTGGAGTTTAGCGCAGGTCTCATACATGTAGTATTGCGAAAAATACTTAATCTTCGTCAAGGAAAGTTTACATTAGGGTTGGGCAATATGTTCAAATGGGCCAATGTCAGCCCAACAACTGGCGACTGTCAATATACAGAGGAGGTTTGTGTGCAGTGCATATTCTGTGTAAGTTTAACAGTAAGTTTCCTCACACAGTCTCAACTCCACAGGCCCCTTGCCTGAATATATTAGGTTCAACCCAAATCCTTCTTGCTATGAGGTGACAGTCCTGACCACTGAATAACTATGTGACACCCATTATTAAAGGATCTGTCAATCAGTTTTGGAGTGACAGCAGGTGCCAAGTCTGTGTTTTGAATTTTGGGGGTAAGACAATACTTTCACATTTGGATCAGGGTCTTGTGACTTCAACATGCTTTTGGGAAACATGCCTTCAACATAAAGAAGGTGAGCAGCTCAGGAATCTGTAATTCAGCATTGCTACTGAGGGCATCTGTTTGTAAGAAAACCTATTTATGACAGGTGCTGTCGTATAAACCTATAACCAATGACTTACTAGCTAATTTAGGTGACATGTTGAGGGTTCAGTGTTTTGTCACTTTGACAGAAGTCAGGGCTGTGAATAAACAAACTGAACCTGCAACCTTTAAAATTAGACCACTGTAGCAACTCATCCTTGTCATAAAGCACAAGGGATAGCTGCTCCAGGCTGTGTCCTTCAGTAAATATTAACTGGCCTTGCCATCTGCGCTGACTTTCCACCCTCATCTTCCCCTTTGACACCCTACTGTCCAGTAGATCCCCATATATCTTGTGTAACTCAGTCCATGATTGCAGGTTTCAGTAGTCTTGCCTTTTGATCAATAACACAAACAAGACAAATACACCTAAGTGCTACTGGTGACTGTGTAGTCCTGGGCAGAAAACTGGAAATATTTTTGTCATAGTGAGTGCCTTTACTTGGAAAACAATGAAATCATAGAATTTCAAATGTGTACACACGGGGAGTTTTGATTCACCTTGCAGTAACATTTCATCCTCACCACATTTTCAATTTCTGCATCCAATTTCATGCGTATCATTATTGGTTATTCTCGAATGCATCCTTCCTGACAACTGCATGAGAAGAGCTATTCCTGAAAGCCGGGACACAAAGAGTGATGAGACCACTGTGCTCTGAAATTTCCCTGACCATATCGGTTTTCAACAAATGGACCAGTGCCACTCCCTACAGCTATGTTATACATCTACACTGTTTTTCTCCTGCATCTGTCTTCATTCAGCTATAATAAAGGAGGCTAACATTGCCATGTACTGATATGACTATCATTAGCAGATGGTCATGTCAGAGAAAGAGGTGGGAAAAAAAAAAAAATCAATGAAAACAAACGATAACATCTTTCTTTCCTTGTAATGTGCCGATTTAGGTAGACTATGTTTTGTTACCCCAAAGTTCACTAGAAAGGCTCATAAATACTCAGTGTCATTGCTGCAGACAATAGACCTTTTCAGTGAGGATGGAGGCAAATTATTCCTGTTCCAAAACGTTACTTCACTGCCTTCCTTCGAGTATGGCATTATTCTGGCCTCGTAGTTCTCCATTCTCTGCATTATGGCAACATTAATTCTCTTATTGACTATTCAAAATGGCACAGGGATGACCGACATTGAGCTTATGCAAGCTGAGTAGTTTCAAAGCTGATGTTGCCCTCTTTGCCATTTCATCTTTCATGTAACGGCTTGTCTACCCTTATTTTGTCTTCTTCTTTTCGACTGTGATAAGGCTGTTGTCACAAATATCCATTTTCAGAGTGACAAACGCCCAAAATGGAGTGATTGCAAATAAGCTTGTATTTATGGGGTCAATTTACACACCCTGAAGATAGTCGCACAGCCTCTGGTGTGCTTATGTGTGTGTGTGGCTCTTCTAAGTAAACAAAAAAACAATCTGATCCTCCATCAACTGATCTGATACACAGCAGATGAGCACATAATCTGGATAGATTGGACTGGAACATTAATCTCTTCTGCCCTGAGTGCTGCAGAATTCAACAGGAACATTTAGCCAGTTGCCACAGCTTGTAGATTGTGCATCCAAATTTCACTATGTAACAATAATTTGATGTGCATTTTTTCAATATCTCCAAAATAAGAAAAGGTTATGGAGCCTGTATAAATCCCCACATTATTTAACCTAAATAACACAGTCCGCTGCTACTTTTAAAAGTAGTTTATTTTTGTGTTTTGGGAGTTGGTCACATGATGATAACAATGATAACGTACACGGACTAACTTCACAGTTGAACTGCACCAAGACCCTACAGCTGACAATGGTTTGGACGTCCTTGCAAACCTAATGATCCACAGGTTTAGATTTTAATGAGGAGCTCGTTCTTTGGCGCTGCTGTTGATGACAATGCCAAGTCTCGTACAGAGGTCGCAGCATTAATGGCGCCACAGAGTCATTAAAAGGAAGCAAGAATGCACAGGAGGTTCTGAAGCCCTTTGCTATACACAAGCTGATCTCACTGGAGAGCTTCTCCAGTGGGAAAGACACAGACTCATCACTAAGGTAGAAGGTCTCTAGAGGCTGGAGGCTGTGATGCTTCATGATCATGTTTTTCTTGGCAGAGCCAAGAGGAGTCGTCCATGTAGAGTTTGTTCCACTGAGACGCCAGGGAAGCAGCTAACAACGTAAGCACTGTAGTTCAACAAGCCCTATTTTCATAGACATAGCCTAATTATAGATGTTCATTGCTGCTGTGTGGCATATGTGCCTTGTTTGGTGCAAAATATAAAATGTAACCGACTGTGCTGCACAGTGGTAAATTCTAGATAACCAAAAAGAGACAAAAGCCTTAAACCGCCCATCTTACTTACAACGTCCAAGATGGTTTGATTCGACGAGACAAAAGATACATTACACCCTGTGACTGACTCTGACCTCTCTGTTTTCATGTCTTCACATAAATACTGGCAGGATGATTGGGTTGGTGTCCCACTGTTTGTCTGATATATCACAATTACAGCTACAGGTTTCAGGGACGATTTTTCCCTTTTTTAATGATTATGCAAAATCAGAAATGTTTTCTCTCTGAGTAATTTCTCATCCACAAAAGGCGTAGTCACCCCGTCTTCCTCCCTCTCTCTCATTCTGCCCTGATTGTATCACTGCACCTTAAATTCCATATACTCTTCAATTCCCTAATGCTTTACCTGCACAAGCCACGCTCACAAACAAATGTAGGACTGATATCAACCTGTTTTTCTGGTTATTAATATGAAACAGATATAATGTGATGCTCTAAAAATTCATATGCTTGGTTAAAGAAAAAAGTATTCCCTGTTAGATGACGGCATAGCCCTGACATACTTATCATATCTGCAGTATGATGTGTTTAAAATTTCATGGTTGTTTGCCATTTAGAGTACAAACTGTATTTACCACATATTTAATGTGCAGTTGAAGTGAATTCTTAAAAACCCTAAAATGCTCACAGCACTGGCGACTTAAGCCTGTGAATTAGAGTTTAAATGATTAGTCAATCAACAGCTTTTCTCTCGTTTCACTGATAGCAAATTGAAAGTATAGTTAGGATAGTAAAAGCAGTAAAAGTATCATTGGGTTATTTTAAAGCCAACACCGATTAATCAAGAAGATAGTAAGCAGAATACTTTTAAATAACAGTCAATTGTAGCCCCATGGGGAACAGCTGACTAACATTTGATTCTAGGAGTTTTAAGCCAAAGGCACAGAGACATGAGCAGCTATGACACGAGTGAGATCATTAATACAGCACAGGTAGTCAAGCAGCTGTAACAGCACTGTAATTATCAAAGTGAAAGTGCTATTCTAGGTTCTGAGATATTAGTCATTAATCATATGTTGGCAGTAATTCTAATGTATATTCAGTAACCCATTCCTGATTGAAAGCATAACTATAATTAAAAAATAGTGCATTACTGCACCACCCTTTCTCTGGCACAAGTCTTAAGTATGACACTATATCTGTTATACTGTTGTAGGCAGAATTCTAACTTTACGTTTAAATTCACTTTTAAGTAAAATGTAGAACTTATGTGACCCATAATTTGATATATGACATAATCACTTTAATTTAATAGTTTTGATTAGTTTAATTTTCAGTTTTGATTAGTTTGATTTGTTACCCAACGTCATGATGCAATAGCAAAGTAAATGATGCAGTGCAACCGTACAGTAAGTAGTAAATAAAAAATTGAGATGCTATGGCACGAATGGTTTGTTGGGAGCCAAATATCTGAGGGTTTTCTGAATGTATGATCTCCCAGATAATTGGATGTGCTGAATGCACTGAAACCACTTTCTTGATGTGCTGCAACCTTAGCCCTGATTGTCTCCGCTTGTGGCAATTGCCTGCCGCAGAGATTGCTCGCCTTCGCGCACACATTTCCCTCCGCAGATTGGACAGGCTTTTGTGCACCACTTAATTTTCAATCAGATCCGATCCTGGCTAAGTTGCCATGCAGTGCAAGGGGTAAATGGTGGGTCATATGATCCCCCCAGTGCTAATGAGAAGCTTCAGTCAACACATGGCTGTCATTTTTTATTCTGTCTTCCATCGCAGATAAGAGACTCAGAGAAGGTATGGCTGACAAGGCTTGTCCATTTCCAGCAAAGACCCATCCAGCTGGGACCAGAACCAAAAGTGGCTCAACTTCTTTGCACATAGGTGTCAGTTCAGACGCAATAATTTGCAACGGCTCCAAGTTTGAACTTGCCCAGGAGACTAATTGTCTGTCTATCAAATTAAAATGAAGCAGAATCTTTTCAGTGATCGTGAGATGCCCTGCACTTGTCTGCTGATGATACATGGTCTCATTAAGACATCACATAGACATTTGAAAACAGTAGATAATGGTATAATCTCAAGCTTCTGCTAAAGAATGCGTAGCATCTGCACAGCAACATCTTGATCTGCTGATTCAGGATCATTTCAATTTCAAAATAACAGGTTAAATGGGTAATTTAAACTGCTAGCAATATCATACCCAAGAGAAATCTGAATATGCAAATCTACTAAATAAACAAACATACTAATGGAAATGTGTCTTGGCATATCACTAACACATTGTTTTCTGATTATTTGCACTGGAGAAGGGTTCTGTGTTTAATCAGCAGTAGTGTGTTAGAGGGCTGGAGGGTTTTGTTTGGATTTTGGATCTGCTGAACACATATGGGTCTAAAATAACATGACCTGCACATCTATAATTAAAACTAGGTTTGCGCTGATTGTTCAGCCACTGAATGGAAGTCACTGATAAATTAAATAGACCATCGGTTACTGGCTGATTACCATTTCTGTACATCCAACAAAACAGAAATAGTAAGCCAATTTGTGGCAGTCAGCAGAGCATTAGGGGAGCCAGCATGTCATCCATCTGGCATTGACAGTTCATTTATGCCATTGTGTTCTGAATTCAACAGCCCATGGTCATACATTAGAGCCAGTTTAATATATTGAACAGAGGGAAGAGCTATGGTGCTGTCGTGGCATGCTTTCCATGCAGTGCCGGTGGCAACGACTGAAGGCCAAGTTTGCTGAGGTGTTAGCGCCTGTTGTTCAGTCGCAGATGTGATGCAATCTACCCGAAACACGTGGCGTATTTATCAAACCGACGCAGCAGTGTGGAGTCGCAGTTTGCATGTGATTTGTGTGAGTGACTGCAAGGTGTGCCACCTCATTGGATATGCATTAAAGGGTGGAACACGCAAAAAAACGAGATGATTGTGAATTCTGCTGAATTTATTGAGGTCATACTATTTGCGACTATTTGAGGTTTGTGGGTAATATTATGCACCTCTGTAGTGACAGAAGGAAATAAATAAAATAAAATAAAACCTGATTTGAGATGAAAATTAAGCAATCGGACATTTATTAATGAGCGCACTGTTTGATTCCATCATCGGAAATGAATAATGGACGGAATCACGGCTGCAAAAGGCTAAAGGCTGCAACTCAACTTTTCTTTAACAGTGCATTTGGCTGCATTTTCCTCATTATTAACATCCATATCAACACCAAATCCACCTCTATCTGCTCCTCTTCGCTGGCTGTGCTCCTTCTGTCTCTCTTCATCCACCGGATGCAGTGCTGTGTGTACAGTGTGTATTTTGTGCATCTTTACTTGTCTTATCACTTCATCTCCTCATGAATGTGTTTATTACCTTCTAATGCGGCACTAATTAGGTATATGCTAAACATGATAGCATCATAATTTTACGATCAATTATTTTAACAGTAACAGTTTTTGGAGTGGAGTTGAAATTGTAATCAAGATCATTAAATTATGATTTCTTTTCTGAGCTCAGTGATCTCATAAATCCCACCTCTGATTTGCGCCTAAGAGCTTGCCTTCACTGGGAGAGTGTGTCTGCGAGTTTCCAAAACAGATGCAGTCGAGGAGCAGATTGTGTAACGAGCTGCTATCTTTGTAAATCACAAGCTGAATACGCACAGATTGAGATCACAAACTTGATGAAAACTACAGCTCATATCTGCACAATCCCATCTTCTTAGCAAATCTGGCCTCGAGTGAGAAACAAAATCCTCAAGAACACACAAACAGTGACAGTGAAATGCTTCGCTGTTGGGAGTGGCTGTGGTAAAAGGCGGAGGTGGACCAAATAAAATAAGTGTCCAATGAAGAAACAATCAGTCTTTGATTGGCTTTATTTTAGCTGATCGGGCAATTAAAATTGTTACACATTGATGGCTGTAGATGTAAGGTCAGGATCACCAACGTTATTTGAAAAACTAGCAAGAGTCGCTACATTTTGAAAGTTTCCTACCGAAAAATATCCCACCGACTCCCTTCAGGTTTCCCCCCCAAGTTACTCCCCCACAACACATGAACGTGCACTGCCCGACTAATGCTGGAGTCCACGATGACAAGAGCAGCAACAGGCAGCACAGCTCAGCAGAGGGTCTTAATTTGTTAGTATACAACCACTGACAGACAGCCTCTCCCAGCTTTTCGCTTTGTTAAGAAACTCTGCTGAATGCCACAATCATGTAAACGCAGCAGTCTGTTGTGGTGCCTCAGTTGGTGTGTGCTTTGTGTTGGGTAACTGTGGCTCAAATTTGGCTGCGCTTTCTCTGCCATTTTTGTGCGACTAGCTCACAAGCTTAGGCGACTAAGGTCTGCCAAGCTTTGAGGAAAATAATGTGTTCATAGAGTGCATGCAGGCAGACAGGTACATAGGTGGACAAGCAGGTCATCCGGGCAGAATGAAAGGACTGGATGGGCTGATGTCAGCCACAGGCCTGTAATCAGTCTGCAGGTCATAAAGCAGTTTTAAAAATATTTCACAAAAAGGCAAAACTGTTCACTGCATGCTGGTGCTGGAGGAAAGGTAAGAGGATGACCAAACTTAGGATTCATCCTCTGGGGTCCATGAATGTTTGTACCAAACTTCATGAGAATTCATCCCTACAGTTGTTGAAATATTTCAGTCTGCACCAAAATGTTGGACTGACCAGTTCACTGACTGACACTGGCATCCCTAGGACCAGCTGCTAGCCTGGTTGCAAAGTAATGACTTGCATCTTGGACCATGTTCTGACTTTCTACCAAATTTAATTGAAAACTACTAAGTAGATATCCTAGTAAATAATACAGACTAACAGAGAGAGACAGACAACTGGGACCAAAAACATCCTTGGTGGAGGTAACTAATATTGAGCTGAAGGAAATTCATTATTATGCTGTGATAACGAGTATATATTTCCATACTGCTAGGTAAATTGAGCCCATTACCTGGGGGACAAATAATCAAGTGACACATTTAACATGCCATTGAGGGCACATTCCATTTTACCCACTAATAACCCCTGAATCATAATTACATCTCGATGTGGTTGTAAGCTCTATTACATTTGCTCAATTATCCATTTCCTCTGATTGCCACGCTGCCTTTTGTAGTTGCAACAAAGAACTTATTCTCTGCTGCTGTCTACATAGGAAACCAGATTACCTTAATATTAAAGAACGACATTATAATTCATTGTTTTATTTCTAAATATTTGAACATGCCTAGGTAAAAAAACAATGCCTTTAGCAGAGATTGCTAATCGCTCCGACAGGTTCCTGTCTCCTCTCCCTGGAGCTCTCATCCAATGAGAAATTGATTACATATCAGTCACAGTAGAAAAAAACGTCTAGACTGAGGGAGGGATGAGATGAGATAAAAAAGAGGGCTTGTGTTTTGTTTTTTTTTATTCCTTCTTTTGGCTCCTGTTGATCTGATATTGATTGCCTGACATTGGTCAAATATCCCACTCTGCATTGCGGATAGATGCTGATTGGGTGTAGAGGGGCTGGGAGGGGGGTTAGTCTGACAGGACAGGGCACATGAGAGAGGCTGATTAGGGCCGTCACCCACCAGGGATGTATCATTGATCTGAATGCCTTTTTCTGTGATTGGTGTGAAACAGATGCTTTGATTTTTAACATTGGCTTGGCTACACTGCTTCTGCGCAGGCTGCTCTCAATGTATGCCAAGTCATGAAGCTGCTGTTTCACAATGGTTTGTATGTTGGCTCTTGTGTAGTGTAGGGAATTGTTGTAAAAGCTTGTACATTTTTCCTCGCTGCAGTGAGGATTGTTCATCCCTAAATTGAACATTTGAGTAGTGGAAGAAAGCGTACTTGGTGAGAAGGATGTGCTGTTTGTTTTTGTTTTGGTTTGTTTTGGTTTCACAATCCGAGGATGTTGCCCCCGAAACTTGCTGCAAGGAGGACCACAGAGAGTTTCATCAGCAACAGTATATAGATCCAAAGCTATCCCAGTGTCTTATGAAGTTACTTTTCAAAGTAAACAAGTGAGATAAGAAACCCTGTCGAATCAATGCAGGGACTCAGTCAATCGCTCATGAATATTATGAATTTGTTGTCTGTGAGCAGCTTGCAGCTTTTCGTCTTCGGCCTGAGTGGAACAAAGGTGCAGAGAGTCAGGAGCTCTCACTTCACTGATGTCTAGCTTCACAAAAGGGAGAGTAGCCTTGTTTCTAGGGACTAAGAATAATTGGAGTGTTTATACAATCAATGGTACAGAGCAGTCAACCTTCTCTGGGGAAATATGAATGCAACAACAATACCACTAAACCAAGCTGTGCATGACACAAAGAGCGAAATGACTGTTTTCAGATTGTGTCCTATATGTAGCATACCCTATGCAATGTTTTACACTACAGTAATCATCAATATTTCATGTCATTCGTCCCTGTATGATGTATAAACATCTTTTGTGTTAGCTACATTATGTCATATATATTATAGATATTGTGTTACTCTGGTATATGGTTTTGTGTTATTTCATGTGCTGGACATATTTGTATTTTGACATTACACATCTAGATTTACTTCAGAATGGTAATTGTTTTGCTGGGAACATAAGAGATACCCTCCTAATTACGTTGCTGCTTTTCAAGTTTTCCCTGTATAATACTCCCACGTGGATTTACCAACATCATTATTTTCTCCAAATGTAGATGCCAGAGTGAATGCTATTTGTCTGAGTACAGTTTTACCAAACCGCGTGTTGTTTAACAAGCTGTAACGTACATTCTTATGTCAGGAAAAAGAAAAGGTGCATTATCTGATTTCTTTATGTCTGCCACAACATTAAAAGAATAATTTCCCCACAAAAAATCCACCTACCGACACCTTTAAAATCTCACTAATTGACATGCTATATATTGTATGTATGAATGCATAAGAAATAACAAGTTGCTTATTTAAAGTAGGTTATAGGCATTTACAGACTATTTGTTGGCTGCAAACAGTAACTTCTCGATGTCTCAGCTGGTTGCCTGGCAACTACTTAATTGGTGAGCTTTAGAGTGCTGGTAGGCTGTTGTCATCTTTACACTTAGCAAGCTAGCTGTTTCCCCATGTTGTCTTTGTGCTAAGCTAAGTTAAGCTAACCGTCTGTAGCTTCATATTTAAACTGACACTTATGAGGCTTGCTTCCGAAAATGGCCGAAAATTCCTTTAAATCTCCAGCCCCCAAAGTAAATTCAACAAGATGCTCAATCTCAGAACCAGTCCCATATTTGTGGGTGCCATTTCTGTAAAATAGGTAAAATCTACAAAACACAACATAGTAATACTTTCTTTGTTCAATCAAATTGTTGTTTGTGAGTGAGATTATTATTTATCTTCATTGATGTGTATTCTTTAAATCTTTTCAAAGAGCCATTTAGATCTAGGGTACGATTTAGAAATGTTTATACGCCAAAAATGGAGGCTTTCACTATTTTACCAACCAAATAGCAGAAGATTAGAAGGGCACTTCCTAATGATGGTTGGTTAACTGCCAAACAGGCTGGTGGAGTAAACCAGCTCAGCAGCCAACATTGGCTGATAGTAAATTCCCACCCTGCATAATTCTCCTGCTCATAGATGTTTCAGCTTTCCTTCCTCTTCTGCTTTGAAAAAGTCATTGTCATCTCCCTTTTAATTTAGGTCAAAAGTAAAGTATGTCTGTCCCATTGGAGAATCTACTGTAAACCAGCGCGTGTTTGGACGAAAGCATGACATTATATACAGTTTGTCAACTATATCATCAGCAAATGGTGGTGAGTGGTCTTTCAAAATCAAAAAAACTGAGCATGGTAAATGCTACATTTCAGAAACTTGCTAGTTTGCAAACGTACATACTATGGGTGTACCAAATGTTTTTAACTAAACATTTAAGTGCCTTTTAACTCAGTTAAATCAAATGCCAATGCTTACAGGGCCAATGGGACTTCAAATACAAAGGGTACAGTGCAAGACATACAGTAGCCACTGGACCCCACACATCCTACATTAGATAAAGGTTACATGGAGCTCTTACCTTTATAGAAGCACTCCTCGCTGTGCATGATGGTTATCCTGTGTCCTCTGAGACAGGAGGCGCGGTGGAGCTCACAATGGTTCTGGTACAGCTTCCCATCTGAACCACACACAGGTTTATAGTGTGGTTTACAGTGGTCCAAGCACTTGCACTCCCCTTGTCCAGTCTCATGGTTGACCACACAGTGACGGCCCAAGCCGCAGTACTTGTGTTCACATGGACCTGGGTAGATATTGTGTCCCATAAAGCCTGTGGAAAACACACAGAAAAAAAAAAAAAAAAGTTCAATTTTTGTCTGACTACAACTGCCGACCTAGATGTGTACCTGCCAGAACAGATGGAAAGCCTGGATTTAAGCTCTTGTTACAGGTTGGCTCTCGTTTAGGCTGTTTCAGTCCCCTCAACCTCCAGGGAATCCCCATCGATACTAGATGGTATTTTCCTCAACTCATAAAGCTGCAGTCAAATCCATAAATTATGCTCGCCAAGTTCACTACAAAGCACGCACAGTGGGAATGATTTGAAAGGCCTGTTCAATTCAACCCAAATACCGTGGAAAAAAAACTGTTGTCATTTCATATTTGCATGTGTAAAGTCAAGACAGCACAGATGTAAGTTTTCATCAAAATACTTTGAATTAACTAGTGAGAAACATGTGAGCATGTCTATGTGAGCATGTGTAACTATTATGAAGTCTCAAGGGGAAGATCTAAGGCCGTCTCAAGTCAGGCTACATCAAACTCCAGACAGTAAATCCTCACCACATCTACTCCACATCTGATTGAGTATCTGAATGGAGGCTTTACCAATTAAAGTGCTATTCCAACTCAGTGGAGAGGAGAGCGCACATTTTAACACATGTCAAAAAACAGAAGACATATTATATACATTTTAATATAAATATATATATATATATATATATATATACATTTTTTATCAGGGCTGCAACAAATGATTATTTTCATTATCCATTGATTCATCTGCAGATTATTTGCTTGATTAACCATTTGGTCCATATATCAGAGACCAGAAAGACACCCATCACAATATCCTACAGTACAGGGTGACATCATTAAATGTCTTATTTTCCAATATTTTTGGTGCTTTTGGAGTCATTTTCTTTTGATTGAGTCATCAATTAATCAACTAATCTGCGCAACATAATATAATATAATTATATAATAATGTATATCCACTGGTTTAAAAAAGAACAGATTTTATTCATCAATAAAGTATACTACTTATTGTGCATTTCAAGGGAAACAGCCACACAGCGTGAGTTCTAACACAGAGCAGCGGTTCATAAACTTTGGGTCGGGACCCCTGAGGGGGTCACAAGATGAATCACAATATGGTCGCAATATGCTTACATGTTTTTCTTCATTTAAATCTTCCACCTTCCTGAGAGTGTTAATAAACACTCCGCAGTGAATGACAAGAGGGGAGGGAGTGGTTTGACAGTAACCAACACTTTCTCCCACTAAGTGACCTTCATAATGGCAGGGGCTAAAAAATCACAAGGTATTCATTTGATCCAAAGGCTGAGGAGTTGAGGGTTTGAAATGAAAAGTAATCCTAAATGAAATAGGAAAAGCATCCTTGAGTTTGACATTTATTCCCGGCCTGCTTCAGGAGTGCAGTTTTGCAGCAGACCCTGAACTCCGACCACTGTGGAGGAGGCAAGAAAAGCGGAATTTCTCTATGGGGTGTAAGAGAGTATGAACTTGAGTGGTGTTTCAGCAGCAGTTGGGAGGAGATTCATGAAAACAAATTCATAAACATTGGCATATACCGCAGGACTGTGAGGACAACTTTGTTTACAAAAGAAATTTTCTCTGAGGACAGGACTCTGTTGTGGTCTGCTACCTGTACGAACACTAACAGGTCTTGACAAGCTACAGATCAGTCTCTACAGTAACCCATGAACCATACCAAATATATCGGCTTTCTAACAGAAGCTTACTCACTCTTAGATTGCCCTTTGAAATAGTCCTCAAGGGGTAAAAGGATGTGATGAGAACAGAAAAAAGAAAAAAGAAATGCCTCTCAAGGCTGCACTGCTACATAAAGTTATGAACATAAGAGACTGCTGGCAATGACTACATAGAAAATTATTACGGGTTTGTCCACCTCTTATTCTACTTGTGAAAAGGTCACTGGATTTGGAGTGTTACCACACTGTCCTTTAGAAAACTGACAAAGTAATAAGATTGCACTAAAAAGTACATATCTCAGAATTTCCCTTTTTATCGCATGACAAGCAGACACTTTTTAATGGCTGCAATGAAAACAAAAATGTTCAAACGCCCATCCTGACCCAGACAACTCCAGTTCATTGGTGGTGACTGAATGCTCTGATGCAACAGTCTCTGCAGCACCACAGCAAACAGCCTCATGAAACTGTCTAGTGAAATTATTTTTTTTTTAATGAACACAATATAAATCAAATTACACGCCTTGTGCATATTAAGAGAGCAACATATGTTTGTGTTTTTATGAAAGGATTACGCAGAGGAGACGAGCCTGGTTTGACAGTCACAATGAAATCAAGGTGTCATACATTTGGCTCGAACTACTGTGGCTTAAATTTTCAACACCAGCATAGACATGTCCCACTGTGAGTTAAGTTTTCATGTTTTTGTTAAATTTTGTCCGAAGCCTTACTCTGGAGTCTTTAAGGTCCTCAAAGATTTTTTTTCTATTTTTCAAGTTGATGTCTTGAGCGCACAAGAAAACCTGTGTGAATGAGGTTTTAAAAAACTGGGGGGGGACACACAACCTCTGGGGTTCTATTGTAAATGTCACGTCACATTTGTATTAATAGTCAATAGATTTGATGTTAACAGAAAATCAAACAACTACAGTATAAGTAACATGAAAACAGGCTCCATCTTTAACCACGGGTGATCATCAACCCACTCTGCAGCTTTAGATCTTTTTAACCTTTTCCGGCTGCTTCACATCACATTTTACACATTTTCAAGTTTACTGAACAGCTGAGGTTTATCTGTTTTCAAGCTACAAGGCTCTGACAAACACACTAAATGCTACCTGCCCAACACCAAATGGTAGACTAAGTTAGCAAACTAGCCGTCAAAAATATATATTAAGCCATAAAACGTTAATTTATTAATTCAGCTTCAGATTTATCAACATTTTTTAGCGGATCGACTTCAGCCAAATCTCAACCCTTCCTTAGCTGCACAGTGTATTACTTCCCCAAACCACCCATTAGCAACATTTTTAATATGTTGAATATAGAAATAATGGCTTTATTTTGTGTTACTGTCAGATAATCTTTTTGAAAACATGTCAGTGAGTTGCCTTGTATTAGTTACGTTCACGTAAATAATTAATTTACTTATGGAGAAAACAAAAGAGCCATCCAGATCATTTTTCTGTCGACATAAAGAAGGAAAGCTGGAAGCATCTCCTACTTTAAGGTGTTCAAATGAAAAATATCCGCAAGTGTTTGATGTCAGTGTTTTTTTTTCCATTTGTTTCCCCTCCCATATCCAGTCCTGGAACCTAAGCCAAGATAACTGGTTTAGTTAAGCATGTTACAGTTGCAGACTGATTGTGGTCTTTGTTGAATACTGATCAAAACATTGCAAATATGAAGCATGGGATGTGATGGGAACCCCAGTCTTTGCTGTTCAAGTCTTGTACTTTCTGCATTACCAACAATATGTTAACAGTAAATATTCCTCCAAAACGTATCAGCAAATCCAAACTGTTAGCACATGATAAATCATGAAACACAGGGTTGCACTGCATTTACTCTAGATAAGAGTGTCCAATTAAACTGTAAAACTGTCATGGACAAAAGAAAAATCACTGAACTGAGAAGCACACAGACTGGCATCCACAAACTTTACTCTCACATTGAACACACTTTGTGTTTCAGTACCGACCAATGAATATTGACTGTGGAGTGGTGCTTCACGGCATTAATTACCATCTATGATGCATTTGGCTTTGAGCAGAATGGTATCCTGATATACACACTCACATGAACAGTGAGATGAGCTCCCAGTGTTCAAAGATATGCCTGAGCAAATGGTTTCCAAGTGGAATATGGCTTTGCTTCGTAGCTAAGATGCATTACATATTGTAAAGTTAGTATCGTCCCCTGCCTTAATACTAAACAGTCAATATTTTCGGTATCTATTTCTACAGAGCCTTGCATAATCCCATAACCACCAAAAAGATGGGTGCACCTACAGAGTTTGTTTTCTAAGTAAAAGCTAATATATGAGTAGTTTTCAATTAAAAATGTGTTCATGAATATCTAAGCAAAGTTTTAGCAGTTGGACGATAAACAAACAAACTGACTTTAAGGCATTAAGCCTGATTCACATCCCCTCGCGTCTCTCCGCACACAGTCCTGTATTATCCCCTAGCCGTCACAGAGGATTTAGACAAGATACAAGTGTGTACACTGTGACCTGATTGGAGCCAGTCAATTTGCTAGTTTATTAAATCCCCGCGGTGCCCTGGCATAATGATTATTTAGTGAATTTGTGTCGCACAGTCAGGCATCCTCTGCCACCAGCAGGGTCAGTGAAGGGCACAGTCATTCGTAATCAGTATGCACATCCAACAGTCTGGTCATCAGCTGACATCAGGGACAAATGAGGAATTGTGCACAGCCATTCATTTATTGATGACCTATTACTATTTCAGAGCATGGACAGAAATACACGATGCTCAGTTTTCAGTGTGAGGGATTTTGAGCTGTCACTGTGCACTTGTAAACACGTACTATAAGCACAGATCATGGTGGGAGTGGAGGCAGTGTAATTCAGTGTATTGCTCAAGGACGCCTCAGCACGGCAGATGCTTCACTTTGCTTCTTATTTTATTACAGAAAACAACACAAAAGAGTATGATATATTACAGTATGGTGTGTTATGATACAATGTGGTATATGAGATATGATGATGTAGGGTGTGACGACAGTAAGGTTTACTTTTTTTTTAGCCAGACTGAAGTAGATCCAAAAAACTGCAGCAGCACAAAGTTACAAAGAAAACAAGAGAGCACGTAATCAAGGGCTGATTTTGAGATTTCGATGATCACATTGAGAAAACACTTGGCTGGGAACCTGGTATGTATAAATATGTGAATACAATATGTATAAATGTATTCTCTGAACGAGTTTTAAGAAGTCTTTAAGTCTAAAGAATGAACTGAACGATTTCTCTGAAAAATATTGATTGCAATTTAACAGGTTTCTCTGTGAAGTAAAGCTTGGGCCTTTATTTGTGGTCTAAAAGATGTGATTGTACCAAACATCGTGAGAAATGTACTATGATTCTATGTGAGGGTCTCCTAGTTATTCCAGAGGATATTACAACAGTAGCAGACTTCACATTACTCAATGATATTAAAATATAATTATGACAGCTGTACAGTTGATCAGCTATTCTAATGACAAACTGCAGGTAATGCACAGTTCTGATATGACTGTCAATACTATGATAATTAAGTTAGCATCACGTTAACGCTGCTGTTGACAGCTGTACACTGTAACTGCCTGAGCAAATGTTAGCTTCACAGATGGCGCTCATACAGGCAATCACCAAGATTATTTAAAAAAAGACTTCCTGACTTTATGACTCAGGAAGATATCAAATATTTGCACATCAACAAACCCTTCATTCAACATTTACATTTCTCACTTGATTATAAAACTACAGCAAATCTTTCATCGAACATGCAAATCTATGACCTAATTCAGTCCAGCTCTGTAGTAACAGTTTATCGGGAAAAAAACTGCATATAACAGCTTTAGGTGCAAAGGAAACGCCTGAATTGTCTCATTAAAAACAAAGCAGGTAGAAAATGTGCCCTGTGCAGGTAAAATGTTAACCTTTAGTCTGAGCGTGTAGGCAACACCAAGGTCCTGACATGTGTGACTCCAGTGCGCATCATTTGAAGGGCATCTTTCTTCAATGCATGCATAATGAGGTGAACACTTGGTAAAAGGCTAACAGACATACTTGGACATGGCTGACATGATCAGATCAAATGTCACTGCAGAAGGCAAGCTTGAGAAAAAAAAACAAAAACTAATATATGTGGAAACTGCCCTCCACAAATGAGTAACAACCTGCTCTCTTTGTAAAGCCATTCAAGCCGTCTTCTGACATCTCTTGTGCTCGTGCTGAATCCAAATGCTCACAACCACTTAAGCGATGTACCCCAAATGTTTTGCAGCACATTTACTCTTGGACACGCATGTTTTTTTTAAGAAGCTATACTGCATTTCCCATTTCAGGCATGGGTTTTTCCTCTCTTCCTAAACTAAGCATGTTCGTCTGGTACCCATCTGATGTTTTCCATTACAGCAGCTCAGAGTCCTGAGGGAGGGAGCAGAGTGTGGTAAACAACAGTCAGAGGCTCCAAGCTCACCCAGTGCGCAGAGTTAAGCTGGCCCACAAGGTCCATGAACGAGAAGAAGGGGATGCAAATCAGAATAAACAACACTGAAACAATGCTAAAACTCTACATGGCACATAAACAATGTTACACTTCCTCACACCAGCTGACACTTTGCTTGATTAAGTTCTTTGAAAGTCTCAGCAGACGCTGAGCAGGTACATGCTGGAAGACTGTGTGGAGAGCTGCAGATTCTAGAGTACAGCACCTACAGTAACGCAGCAGTTTAGTGTATTTTTAGCCAACCTGTTGTCATGCAAAAAAAAAAAAAAAGTTTAATGTATTCGTAGCTAAAGAACTGACGTCGTTCAATCTGCCATCAGGCAGGATCTTCTCCCACAATGCCTGAATTAAACTGTGACCATTAGCACTGTCTCTCGAACAGCAAGCTGGATGTCACCAATTTGTTGACAATAAATTATATACGACATGTTTATGGAGAAAGCTATTTAACGGCCCGAAGCACAAACCATTTCCAGCCGGCTTGAGTTGTAGGTATGCACAACCATGGAGATTTCATTTTAGACTTGCAATAAGGAAACAAGCAGTGGTTTGGTTTTTCCTAGAGACACTTCCACAAACCTGTAACCATCAGACAGTATTTTGAATAACCAGACAGCCTGGCTGTCATAGATTTGTCACATAAATACACAGATGATTTTATAATTTGAGATTGTGACTCAGATAGGTTTCTGTTCTACGTACTGTGAAGTTGGTAAAAAACGTCCCATTAATTCATCTAAAAATTAATAATAACTTTGTCTGGATCTAGTTGGTTATTCTTGCACTATTGATTCAATGTTGTGCCCAAAAACAACTTCTCTGCCAAAGGACACACTCTAAAAGGTAAAATTAAGCTTGAAGTACTTTTTTTTTTTAGTTCCACATTTTACATGAGACTCAAACTCAATCTGCAGCAATCACTATGTTTAAAACTGCACAGATCCTGTGTCGACTGCATTGCTTAAGTTCCCATGTAAACAAGTGTGCATGCGCATAATTATCACTTTCTCCAATTCAGAAAGCTCCTCTGTTCTGAAATATGGAGATATATGCAGCGACTTCACCACAAGTAGTCTTGGCAAAGATCCTCATTTGGGTAACAACTGTTGGTAACGAGTCAGAAAGGTTTACGTATCTTCAACTTACGCATGTCAAGTCAAAGACCCACTTCTGTCTGCCTCCAAGGTGCAGGCCTGCAAAAAGACCTGTATCCATCAGCAACGTTACAGAGGTGTTGTGTTATCACCTGCTGAAATGCACTTCCTCTCTTTTCCCCCACCATATGCTAATTGCCGCACTGTGACAACACTTTTACTCCTGGTGGCATAAACAACATTCGTCAACATTTCATGAGGAGCTATTTGAGGCACAAGAGCTTTTTCAATCCTTTGGAGCCGAATAATCCACTATGTTTAAAACATTGATGACTTCCCTTCCACCTCAATGAGTCTGCTCCATAGTCCTGCCTCAGAAATGAAAAGCACAAGTGAGGTCTCGAAAAATGTGTGTTTTTTTTGTCATTTCTGTTTTCTTTAATGAATCTCAATGTAGTTAAACTGTACGTGAATAGAGGAATCATTCATTAAGAGGAATACCTTTTTAATGAAAGCTCACCTGTGTAACCTGCTGATCTGGACCCTTGCCCGCTTTACTCTGTGTTTCTGCTTTCTAACCATAAAAAATGTAACACTAATGGTGAGGAAGCAGCATTTGCATTCGTATTTTAGACATTTACCTCTCATGCGAGATGACAGAACAGTGAAATGCTATTTCCTCTTTAGCGGTGAAAGCGGCCACCATAAAAAGCACAAGGGTCAAAGGCACATATCTGCTGATGGAGCAACAGCAAAAAATATTTCCATGCGCCTCAAATTATCACGTACGATAGAAAGGTGTTAGATAAAGACGTACAGCAGGGGGAAAGGCATTACATTTTTAAGCAAGACAAGAACATTTTCACTTCAGGTAAAGGAGAAAGATATGGGACAGAGGGCTGTTTACTGCTGAACATCCATCTCGTAGCTCCCTACATGCACAGCTGACAGCACACAAACAGACGGTGCTGAGTGCTTCTGAAAACAGAAAAACCAAATCAAGTCACGTTCAGTTTATTCATAAAATGCTGTGTGACACGTTGCTCAAAACCCACTTTGCGGACTACAAAAGGACATACAGTTAATACAAATTAAAACTAAATAAATTCACTGCATGTGGAATATTCTGTAGCGTGTCAGTGGTTCACTGAAATATTCATAACCACACCATGGATGTCCTCTACAGTGTCTATTAAAAAGTACCCCAATATGGACTTTTCTTAATGTTCTATCGTTTTACAACTTTGAATCACAGCAGATTAATTGGGATCCTGTGACAATGACTCAGAGGAAGACAAGAATGAAAACATCAAATATTTGTTTTCCCCACAGGGCTTTGAATTTATGCAGAAAATAAGGGCTGTTATTTATGTAAACACTTTGTTCTGGGACATGAATTACACCAATTAATCTCTCAACTGAGTATAATGTCATTTCTGCCATCTATTTATACTAATTTCATGTGAGGTTCAAAAACACAGGAAATGCTGTTTTGTGGAGATGATCCTGTTGAGCAATATGTTTGCATACCACAAACATTACTTTTGTTTTTTTTTTTTCCTCTGTTCAACCCAATGCAAATATTTCCCTATGATGAGTACCGTGGACAGGAAATTAAGATTAAGAACGTTAACAATCTATTATTCTATAAAGCATTAAGAAACAAGTCACATGGGCTATTTTGGAAGGGACTGGGTGGGACCAGTTTCCTGGTGGGCAAAATACGCAGTGTTTACCTTTACTCTCACTCTGCTTTTCAATTATCACTATCAGCCAAGACTAATGTAGAAAATATTCAGGTAATGTTAGCAGGTTTCTCATTTTTAAACTGGCCTTGACCATGACTGCTTTACAGGTTGAAATGCAGGTCATCCTTTTGGAGATTATTAGACTGCTTGTCGTCACTTGAGCGTTTCTGCCCTCTCAGCCAACAACATCTGATTACAGATGCCAGCTGAATCTTTGAGCTTTATTTATAACTTAAGTTGTTTACAAATGTTAAAAGCTAAACCTAATTACATTCAAGAAGGAAATGAAATGATTCAAATTAGATAAGATGATGGAATAGTGGATTAAGATTCAACGAAACGCTACCAAACCCCAACCCTGCCACCGGTTATTGTATGCTTGTTTAAAAAGGTGTGAGGACTTGCTGACTTGTAAAGATAAACTCTCCACCCTATCCCTATATTAGCAAGTAAAATACAATTTCAATGTTTGATTCAATAATTCTGTACACCCACTGGCTCAACTACACGTCAGCTGGGATTATCTCCAGCCCCCTGCAACCCTTTAAGGATAAGCAGTTGCGGTACTGAATGGATGGATTATCAAAGAAGTGATACAAAAATGTATTCAATTGCAGCAACAAGACTAAAAGAAATGTGTTACTTTCAACCTCTTACAGTATTTATGTGAGCTGGGCCCTGGCTGAGTGCATGTGCTAGAGAGTGAATACGAGAGCACCTGGCAGCCACTTGGCAACTTTCCGTCCCATTTCATTCCCTCTCCTAATGACTGAACGTGGGCCTGGCTCCTCTCTCATTCTGTCCACATCAGGATGCAGCACTGAGAGCGTTTCCACCAACAACCCCATTTATCAGAGATTGCAGACTAATTGTAAGCACCCCACGCTACTCCCATTACCACTTCACATTACAGTGAGCGGTCTGGCTTGTAGGCAGACAGCCGAGTGGCTCCTCTTTCAGGATCTGATATTTTGGGTTTGTTTTCTCTTTTGTTGTAAAGGTTTTAAGATGATTGAGCAGCTGTGTGAAGGAAAATCTCTCAAAATATGGCGACTTTAATGAATAATTAAAGTTTAATTCAAGTTTTCTTTGGGTTGGTGGGGTTGATTAACAAATGTAGGCCTTTAATTTACATCTGAAATCAGATTCAGCTCAAACTAGGGGACAGATGAAATATTGTTAATATGCGTCGCCTCGTTTTTTCACTGATTAAGTTAAAGTAAGCATCAGTTTAAGATGTGACTGAATGTAAGTCCAATACACTAAAAGGAAATCTGTCTGTTTTGTTTATACATTGAATAGGTTCTGTATGAAATTTCATCTGACCTCACAAAGTAATTATAACATTCAGGGCTTAATGCTCACAACCAAAGCATTAAGAGCACCCTCCACATTCAGGCTAATCCTGAAGTTTGTGTGATTTGAAGGTTTGAAGGTTGACAGCAAAGCAACAAATACTTCTGAAGACCAGAGACATGGACAAGCATTTCATTAGTTTCTGTTCAGTTTAGCTATCGGTCCTCCTTCCCTGGAGCAAGCACTTTCTATGTAAGGACAGTATCATAAAGACACAGAGACGAACCTCAATCAAACATTAATTGATTTAACATAGCATTATCTAAAGGAATTCCACCATAGGTGAGTACTACTTGCAAGTGGCATTCTAATACAACTAATAGTTTAGAAAATAAGATCAATGCTGATTCACAATGACTGCAATCAAACAGAACTTTTTATCCAGAGTAATTGCTATTTTTTGTTGCAATGAATCTCACGTGATTCTTTGTCTTTGTACGAGGGTGAAAAGCTAAACAGAGGGATCAAGATTTTTGTTATATACTGTAGCCTTCTGCGGGTTATACTATTTAAACTCAATAAGAGCCTTTTTCAAAAGGCAGGAACAAAAAATCCATTGTCACAAAAAAATAGGACATGAACTGAATAGTGAAGAGATTAAAGCACACACAGCTCCTGTCTGACAAAAACAGCAGCAAAACAGTTTTTTTTTTTGCCATGATAAAACACATAAAAGACCATCTAAGACTTCAGTTCAAGAAAGAACAGAAAAAAACAAAAATTGCAGTTGTGTTTTTTTCCCCAAACTGCAGTGATAGGCTTAACCCCTGCTGAGTACAAGACCGTACGACGAGACAAGAGTGTACCGTCAGTCAAATCGGCTTTTCATATCTCTCTGCATGCAAACAGTGATACCAACAGTGCAACAAAAAAGGAGTTTTGAAAGATAATCTAGAGTCTGGGTGTCTTAGAGACATTAAGATCTTAGCAGTTTTCACTCATATGGTCTGTTCATACTTCCTTAATTTACCCCAGGCTCTTGGATATCAAGGGTGTTGTCACTGCTGTGAGGATGATTAATATTAAGCTCCTGGGAAAAGTTGGAAAAAGACTTCTGAGAGATCTTTAAGAAGTTGTTCTTGTGTTGGAAGCCAAAAAAACTTAAGAAGGCACTTTAATTTTAGGCATAATGTACAGAAGAATAAAATGCAATTGATCTATGTGAATGGAACGCCCGGGTCTGTTACGGAGTTATTTCATGTCGGGACACTGATGCGGTCCTTCCATTCAGATAAAAGGTACATTAAAGTAAATCTTGGCTGAGAGTAGGAACCGTCCTTCAAGATAATGTTCCTTTCTATGATTACTGTGTTGACCTTCAGATGGAGGGGGGGGGGGGGAAATCCCTGCTATTGCCAAGCCTTCATCATTATCCACTATAAGTACCACAGGTTCATGCAGATCGCTTAGAATTATTGATGAATCTCAATTAGATTCGTCTCACTCCATTTAATTCTACATATTTAGGATATGCTTTGCCAAAAATTACGGGTATCAACATCCTGGGAGTCATTTATATGCTGAAGATGAGTGTTGATGGTAATACTGTTGATCTTGCTAAGTGTGAAGCACGTTATGCTTCCTTTGGCAGTGCTGATGATCGCCATGACACCTATCACTCTCTTTTTTACCCTTGCGTGTGTTATCATTTTCAAATAAGCAATTTAACGTTCTTTGCAAGTTCATTAAGCAATTCAAAGCCCTGAAAATAAATTGCATGCCATGACAGTTTACTAAGGTATGGTTCATAAATATTACTCTTACGACCTTACACAGCCAATCAGTCAATACTTATAAGCAATAAGAACTCTCTCTCAAAGCCAGACAATTATGATTTGGAACTGGTGCATAATTAGGATTAAAGATCTGCACAAAAGAATTCAATGAATAAAAAGAAATGATGACACCTTTTTTCTGGGAGATAACACTGAATTTCCTACATCAGAACGTATAACACGACTTGAGTGAGAGGCTCATTTGGTTTTCAAAGACATCAAAAGCTATGTAATGTAATGCAAGACCACAAAATCAGTCTTCCATTCATTTTTCAATGGAGCAGCTCCAAAGAACTCAAATAGATGCACCCTTCGGTTACAAAAAGATTTTCTTGACTTAAATCCTGAGAGCAAAGGGCGTCACGCAGCTACCTTATCATTAAAATGTGTGTCCACGGGTGACAGCAGCAGAGCTATCTATTATAATCAGCATTTACAGAAACTATTTAAACAATAATGTCTCACAGATAGTTGCTCATTAGAAGTCTATGCTGAGGCAGGAAACATTTGAGTAGTTCAAATAATGGTTCACATGATGCAGAGTCATGCTGGTTTATATTCTAGCCATCTAATTAGGAACTGACTTACAACTGGGACACCAGGTGAGTGCAGCTAACGAGGTACAATGCAAAATTACTGCGGGCTTCATCACACCCATTCAAAAACTGAGCTAATTTAAGGTACACACCGACACCTTTGAGAAAACAGACTAGAGAAAACACAGAGACGCACCTAACAATATTAGTGGTTTCACATTATTAAACATTTTAGTAATGATTTTCAGCAAGCCAAACCTCGCCTTCAATATTGTGTTTTATCTTCTCACTAGTAAAAACTATACCCCCACACCAAGCACGCCCAGTGACTTATCATCCGTTTCCCAGGATGAGAGACAAGTATCTGCCAGTCCATCCTCTCTATAGTGTTACAATTGCAGGTTGACATATCAAGATGCAATATTACAAAATTTCAAATTACTGTATATTCCATTTTTAGGCTGTGGTTTATTGTAAAACACTAGTTCTCTGCTACAGCATATTTTAAAGTTTCTTCACTGCCGCACTAAAGCAGTACCAGTCATATAAATGCAGTGATGGGATGCAAATGTTAGAATCAAATATTTAATTACATATTTTGACCTCAACTCATCAGCATCCTAACCACACAGTGTCAACTGTATCACAGGATACACAATAACAGCATGCTGTGTAAGCATTTTTTGCTTGCTTTGCTTTGTTTATGGTGAAAAATGCGCCCCATATTAGAGGTTCCTCACACTCAGTGGATGATCAGCATAAGAGAATTTGAGAATGATGAGTTGACAATAAATGTAATGTCAATGCATGCAGTGCAAACGCAGCCCATTTCTCTTTGAAGTGCAGAGTGACCATGAAAGGTATGGCCGGTTTCCTCCCCTGAGGAGGCGACTGTACAGTATTTAGGACACAAGAGTCCTCTTATGGCTTAGTGGGTCAAGGTGCATAAGTGGCTTGTAAAGGTAGCCATAAGGTCCAGTGGGAATTCAACAGGAAACTCCTATAGGCATTTAAAAGAAAAAATCAAAATAACTCAGCAAGTCATCTAAGCTCAGCCTGTTTGTACTCAAACAGATGGCGCAGTGCAGTCCCACAGCCTCCATTTAAAAGCTACTTTTCTCCCTGCCTAGAAAAAGACTGTGTGCTCTGTGAAGCTACAGTAAGTTGATTAAGACTTACTGTATAAATGCTTTTACAAATTAAATTGTAGCAAAACAGTGAAAAGGTTAGATGGAACAACAGGGAGTCTTCCAATAATTCTGTGTGATAAAAGTGCAGAGCGACGCAGCACTCACCGCTCCTCTGTACAGCTGTGACGAGTTATTAAAAGTGTAACCTGGGCCCAGGGGGTGGTGTGTAATTTTAGAATTAATATACAATTTAGAGCTTGGTGTTTGCAGCCTCTGAATTATTCAAATGTACTTCTGCTATGGGCTCGGGTCTGGTGGGGGTGAGGCAGCTGCTATGCATACAAATTAACATATTATGTCAATATATGAAAGAATGGGAGACGACATAGATTAGGGAAACATAAACATTGGTGCCAGGCAACAAAACAAGATGTTTGCTCTTGTGCAGAGTTCAAACCTGAAAGGCTGCACCACACTAATGGGAACAGTCTAGGATGTTCGAATGTTAGTTAAGACTGATATTGAAGTCTGTCTATGGGGAAATCTTTCTTTAGTGGCCATATTTACATGCATGAAGAAGTCTGCACTTCACCTGGTTACTCAATGAACCTACAGGAGTCAACACGTCTCCAGCTCGAGTTCCTCAATATCGAACAAAATCTAGCTCATCAAAAAGAAGTATTCAAAATATCAACAAAGCATAGAAGCATTTAAAAACCACACTGATAACAAGAAGTAAATTCACCATTGGCAGGATACACTTAATGTCAGTGTTGTGGCATGGGCTATTTCTCAATGCCGGTAGAATTGCAACCAAATACGAAAAAGCAATAATTCTTTTTGCATATAAAACCCGAGGAGTTACACTTTCATATCACACATCCCACAGTGCTGTTTCCTTCCACTAATGTGTTTGCAGAAATCCAGTATAAAGGGCACACAACAAAAACGTTATAAACCAGACCGCGGGTATTCCTATGCTGGAATACACGTCATCACGTTGTGAGCATGAACCATCATGTGGTTTTCTTATTTAGAAAAAGTTTATTGCACTTTTTAGCAACTTATTTAGTTAGTCTGGACATAAGTCTATACATATTATTAAAATTAATTAAAGAGAGCAAAATGGCACTACAGCATGTAAAAATGTAAAGATATGATCTGGCTTGTTCTATGGTGGCTATTAAAGGGTTAAAATATAGCTATATCTCAACATATGTGTAGATAAGAGGTGAAAAGCAAAGTTACAAGTGGAAAAAGGGGGATCAGAACAAAAAGAGTCTGGCTTATTATTGAAGAATGCACAACCAAGAATAACAGCTAAGATGGCAATAATGTCCAACAGCCCACAGTGTTTGTGTGACCTGGATTCAGTAAACTTAACCTGGTAAACTGAAGACTGAAACATCAAGTCAAGTTAGTGCAAATAATGGCAGCAAAGCGTTTCAGGGATATTCATGACACATAACTGTAATTTTATTAAGGGTTTATAAATAATTGTTGTTTTCGTCGCCAAGTAAATGAAATTATATTCCTGTTAAAGCTGAAATCGAAAACAACACAGCAAGAATGATGGAGATCAGGTGTCACATTTGTGTGGTCCTGTAGTCGTTCCTCCTCACAGTTGTTACTATGGAGTGAAAAATGTCATGGGCCAACCACACAAATACATTATTTATTGAAGCGATGAAGTTAGACCGCTTTGGCAGCATCCCCTGGACAGGTGTGAGCCGACAAACCTGATCAACGTCTCTCCAAAGCTGATTATGGAGCGTCTCTCTAGATAATAGGCTGTGTGCCGCTTAAAGTGTGTCACCAAGCCTCCACCACACCCGTAAAGATACATCTGAAAATTATTAATTTATTGAAAATCATTTAGAATTTGAGCTTTACATTTATACAAGCTTGCATGCTCTGTTTTGGTTAAGAATAGTCTAATGCGCAGCATCTTTGAATACTGTCTCAAGTATTGGTCTCAAAATTCAGTGAATAATCAGGAAGTTTAACAACCCCAAATACAAGGAACCTAGATTGAAACAATGTTTTGTTGAATTCTGGACAAGCCTTTTTTAACCTGATATAAACACAACATGAACAATTTTGTCATTTGTTGCAATAACAGGGGTTTGCTGCACCGAGCATAGTGTCAAAACACCAGTGAGAACGTTACGGTCTCTCATTTGCACCCCTTACCAGCACAAGTCATTCTTCACGGCAGTGTTGCTACTGTTGACACTTTTTATATGTAATGAGGAAGGTAAGATTATCTCAAAAAGTTCCATCAGGTATTTCATATAGCTAAAATCAGTCTATTTATTCCATAAAATTGCATTTCACCGGCAGCCCAAGGTCTTGCTGCAGCCTACATAACAAGCTCGGTTGGTATGGCACACGCTCGTTTTGGGACTCCAATTACAGAGCATCCTGGAAAACGGCTGGCATTTTTCTGTCTTTGTCTCTTCCACGCTGACATTCAGTTAGGGTTTATGGGGCGCTGCATTTCCTCGATCTATAATTATTTTTTTGTTGTCTCATCCACACTAAATGCAAGAATGTAATATCCATCCATCCATTTTCTAAACAGCTCATCCTGCTCAGGGTTGCAGCACACATTAGGTGAAAGATTGGGCGGGTTACTCCCTGGACAGGTTGCCAGTCTATCACAGGGCAAAGAATATTACAGTCTGAGACAACTGAACGCATTCAAGTATACACTGTATGGAAGAATACGGAACAAGACAGATAGGGAATTTACCACTCTACAATACAATATGGCAGACTATCTGCTCTTGATTGTGAGGGACCAAAGTATATTAAAAATCTCAGACAGGCAAATATGTTAAAAATATATCCGACTTGTGGAATTGTTTTAGGGCAAGGACATGGTGGAAGCCCAGAACTGTAACGGATGCATTCTGCGGGAGCTTTAAAGCACAAACTATTCTCCACCAGGAATTCTTTTGTACATTTTTGTAAATATTAACTGGATCACTGTACTCCCTGTGTCTCCTCTCATTTTGCTCTCCATTCAAAATGTAGATGGTGACGTAACTTGTAAAATTGAAGTTTTAATGCTAAATTGACCTCAGTTGCTTAATAATGAGAAGCCTCCAATGTACGGGGTGATGCTTGAATTATTTATGATTTTCTCTACAGTTCGCTTGCCTTCTCGTTATCAGGCCTGGAAATGAGTTTGCTGAAAACTAGCCAAAGTGAGATCTCCCCTCTCGGCTTACAGAACATGGCGCATTAAAGTGAATCACAGCAGACAGCTGGGGCCGCCCTTTATGGTAATGCACCCTCTACAATTACTGCTTCGACCTTCCCTGGTGAAGAAAAATGGGGAGACGTCCATTTAGCGGCCCGTTCAAACACTTAGTGGCAGACATGTTGGGCAGCAGGACCACCTTTTGCCTGACATTGACTCTTGTTTAGAGGAGACACAGAAGACATTAGAAAGGTGACAGGTTGACAGATGATCTGCATCTGTCAAACAGCAAGAGGACCAAGGCGCGTGAATGCATCCACACTGCTCTGTACCATACAAGTAGATGAAGCTGGTCAGAGATAATAGTGCCACCTACAGCTGCAACTAATGGCCGTCTTCATTCTGGATTAATCGATGTAACTGTTATTTTCTAAAGTAATTAAATTATCATGAAATTGCGAAACATAATTTTAGGAACATAACGTGACATTTTGACATTGCTCTCTCACTCCAAAATGAAAAGACGTTTTTAAGAAAATGAAGAAAAGCCACAACTCTTCGTGTTTGGGGATCTGGAACAAGAATATTATATATTATTGGAATTTTTGCTGGAGAACTGCTGTGTTATGAATGGAGACATTTACTGCAGATGTAAATTATAGCTGAAATGAGAATTGATTGTTTAAGTTAAAGTTATGGTTCAGAAATTTTTTTTCTCTCCAGGTTGCTAAACTCCCTCTTAAACCTCTCACAGAGCTTGTCACAGGAAAATATAATTAATAAACAATGTGAGGCATTTTGTTCATTCCACATAATGTCATCAAAACCAGACTGTAAGTAAGATATGAAATCATAGAAAAATAGTTACCTACGGCTACTGATGCTGAGGAGCACATGCATTTAAAAAGAAACTCCAAAGCGCAAAACCGTCACTCAACCTATGTTTCAGACTTTCCACTGAAGTACAAAGTATTTCTTGCAGCTACATTGCAGCTAAAATGAGGAGAGTCAAAACACACTGTGGCAAGAGCAGGTGGGCGTATAGTGTATCCTTCAAAGCTTCATCTAAAAAGCATTGTTGAGGTCTCATCTCTTCCCCACTGTGGACCAACACTGAAGTTGAAGACGCATTTTCCACCACTACTTTCACACACACATAAGACATGGTCAATTCATAATTGAGGATTCTCCTTTGAAATAGGATATTGATGAGAAGGTGTTAGCCAGCTTGAGCTAGAATGAGGTGTTCTAATGTCTGTCGGAGCCGGGTCATAACTCGTACGTGTTACAATACGACCGATTTCTCTGGCATGAAACGAAGTCTGTGCAAGCTATCGTTTGTCCACATGTGCGAGTGGCTGGTAAATTCCACAGTGAGAAAGATTTAGGCTTCTTCCATTCAGTGTTTAAAGTACCTGGTTAAATGAAAACCGGAGGAGATTGTCACAGCAAATCTTTGCACCAGAATATGGTTGGTTGACTGTGTTAAAAAGTGATTATCTGGTGAAGTCCTCATGTTGAGCCAAACAAACTGGTTGAAAGAGAAGAGGGTATAGAGTGCTGTGCTCCAAATGGGCTTCCTAGTGTGGAGCTTTTTTTTTTGCTAACAGGTTCTCCCTCTATCTCCACTTTTCTGTTGCTTTCTATTAAAAAATTAAATTCATACATTTTTTTATGGGTAGAGCAAAAGCAAAAGATCCCACAGCAGATGTGCTTTAGCCATGCTGCGGCCTCCATCAGACATCAGACCTGCATGATGCACAACACTGGTTGTGTACACTGCATGTCATAGTAGAGAGAGGAAGAAGAAGATGGAAACTCACTCTTTATCCTCAAGCTCTCAGGGATCCCATCCTGCTGGAACAAGAAAAAGAGAAGAAATCACAGTTATAATAAACCTCCAGGGCACAGCATCAATAACATGACAGAGAGCAGTTGCTATTTAGCTGAAGGAGTGACATCTTTGGTGTGTGTGTGTGTGTCAAAGAAATATTATTCTATATACCAGTCAATACATGACTGGTATATAGAATAATATTTCTTCTCTCCACCATTCTCTCTGCAAATGACTCAGTGTTCAGCTGACATCGTATGTCAAATGCAGGGATGATATTTAGGGCAAAAGATTTCACTCCGACCGCAAGTACTTGTCTGACACAATGTAATGTTGCCTGTTTGAGTGATAATTAATGATGCATTGATAAGGCAGACATTAATGTGCCATTAAGTTAAGTGATAATTTGCCTCATTTCCATGTAAAATGACAGACTTTCAGCCGGTTACCATAGTCACATCCCCTATGCTGTTATTTCACTTTTTTTTTCCTGTTCTTCCGTTCGGGATCTTGTACATGATGTGCCGTTTTAGTTTATCAGGTTTGTTGCATTCTGTTACCTTATTCTTACTTCATCTTTTTCTCCTCCTCCTTCTAATTAGTAGTTAGATTTTTTCCTCACTACTATTTTAATCACGGCAATTTATGGATCTCTTTGTTGCTCTACTGTTTCCCAAAGCGACTGTTGTCTTTAAATTGTGTTATCTATCTTTCTTTCTTTCCTTCTAAGATCCATATAAACCTTTTGAGGTGTCTTGCATCACTTGAACCAATTAGCACTTCAAATTTTACCAGCAAATAAAAATATAATTGAACTGTATTTGACAAAAAAAAAAAAAAAAAGTGTGTAGACATAAAGATGAACAAATAACCATGACCCGTTGAGTAAGTGCATTATAAAATCCGCTCCACTTAGAGCACGCATAGTGATGATGGTTGTAGAAAACACTGTCATCAGGACTACTATTCTGAGTAGCTGCTTTCCACAAACCATGAATACGAAAGAATGAGGGATAAATATTTGATTTCTCTACAGTGAAATCTGCATGGCTCATCCTTCTTTTTCTTGTACAGAAAATTCAGACTCTCTTTCTACCAGCTTGAGCACTGTGCTGTTATGGAGAAGATGCATTATGCAACAGGTCTACAGTCAATAATGAGCAGCGGTCCCTGACTGTCTACTGAAAATAGAAGATTACCAAATTCCCTGGTTTCGCAGAGGAAATCTGCACATTGTATATTTTCTTGCTAAAAAATAATTAATTTACTCTAAATCAATTAACATAGTATGTGATACATTAAGTACATATCACACATGTATGTAAAATTATATCCAACAGATCTCACTGCTTAAATATTCATTTTTACTCCAACAATAATTCAGCTCACTTTGCTTTTTTGGATACTACACTCTGTATCATGGTCCGATTCTATCTGTGCCATTTTCTCCACGCATTCTTACAGTTTCATTAAGACTGTACCGACTCTGTACACTTGCATTAATAACTTCTGCTGCTAATGAGGTTTTTAAATCAGACGAAAGGACACCCACATGGGCACTAAGATACTTTTAACAAGTCCCAAGTTGATTGCAGAGACTACCTGTGGCAACCCAGCTGGTGATAAATACAGCTGCTGCGGCTTATGCATATTATATATTATGACAACAAAATACTAAGAAATATACTAAGAATACTAATGTGTCATTTATTATAACACATACTGTTACTAAATCATCACAAACAAATTATACTCATGAAGAAACAACTGCATATAATAGACAGTTTTAAGATTTATTTACATTTTGGGTTATACTATAGGGCTGCAACTATTGGTTATTTTATTTCGTACTTGTCAATTAAAATTAAAAAACGGTCCAAAACACAAACAGCAATATAATATAGAACAGAACAATTCCTACATTTAGGATGAGAGAAGCACATTTTTGCATTTCTTATGGATACATTTCACAGTTAACAAATTGGGGTTTTTGTTCAGTTTTTTTTTTTTTTTTAGTGAATTGTTTTGGATTAGATTTCAGCACTAAAGGTCAGCCTTAAGATTAAAAGCAGTTGTTTGCTTCTGAGTTATGAGGGAGTCATTCTAAACAAACTTCGGAGCAGTAAAAACTATTTAATACTGGAAGACTTTAACGTCTGGAAATATCCCATCAAGTGTAAAGCCACTAGTTACCCAGCTACACTACCAGATTTGTTTTGATTTAAAAAATAAGCTGAGACACAGCTGAGATGATACTATGAAACTATAAACTAAAACTTAATCAAACATCATCATCTGAATTTGACCCCTGCACATCATCTTTCTGGATGTTTTACAAAACATTGTTGAGTAGCGCCCCAGTCGGCCCAAATCACTGAAAACACCTGTGGCTCCCTGACATTCTTACTATTCCGCCCAACTATCAGGAGGAGGTGACATTTAGAATTGCTCTACAGGTAGGGAAGATATCAAATGCAGCTTATTTGCATATGGCAGCCAGTGTTCACACTTCATTTGTTTGAAGAGAGTGATTTCCCCAGGGCCACCGGCAGGCCTGTCTCTGCTGCTCTCAGACTCTGGGGACAGTGAAGCACCCAGCTGTACAACCTGTGGTTCATCTGCCCCTGTCACAGCCTGCTGGCTGACCGCCCACATCTCTCTCCCTCTCTCCCTCTCTCTCTCTCTCTCTCTCTCAGGCTTTATCTCTCAACACCCCTCCCTCCTCTCATAACACTCTCCTCCTCCTCCTCCGTTTCTCCTGCTTTGGATCCCTTCCTCCTCCACACCATCAACTTCCAAGTACACCTCACCATGTAACTGCGAATTGCAAAATGAATGTATGACAATTGAGTAGAACAAACAGTAGACCGCCCAATCAGCAAGCCTGGATTTATCTATTAGGCCTAGTTCAGTCCTCATTCACTTCAATGTGACCGATGCTTTAGGACAGCAGAGGTACAAAGTGCACGGGAAAACACATGGATGCAGCATATTCCTAGTAGATTAGTTACTACTGATATGTCTTTATACTCAGTCTTTATCAGACAGACCATGGTGATCAAAACATCGTATTTGTTAAACAAATGTTCTGGGAGCTAGTAAATATTAATGTATAGAGATTCCCTTTATTCTCTGTGTGGTAGTTTTGTCCTGCAGCTGTGCCTACGTGGAGTTGTGCACACTATGCACCTTCTTTACTTGTGGCAATACGTCCATACCAACACAGGTGCTTTAATTCTTTTAGTGTCACAAAAACTAATATCAAGTAACAACTAAAGTAAGTAAGAAGTCAAATGACAGAAAAGATAAGCATGCCACAGAACTGACTTTGAACAACACAGGTTAACACCAGCATGGACTCTTACATCTTCTTGTAGTTATAGCAGATTGGCTCCATACAGCATCTGTTTTTGGGCCCCTGTGGAGACTTTACAGACGCTGGTTACCTCAGCCTCAGGCAGGCTGCCATTTGAAAGTAGACAGCTCATCAAGATGAGTGACAAGGGTTGAGGCTAAAATTGACCAGCTGAGAAGGAGGAGAGTGGAAATAATACTGGATGTAGTCACATTCAAGCCCGTCCTCACCTACTGCAAGTTTGGAATTGAAAATACTGTAAATCAAGTGGTTTCTTGTGAGTTTTATGATTTATTCTTGTTATTTATCCCATCCTGTCTCTTTATCTCAATCTCATTTGCCCAACCGCCCCTCTCTGTTTCTCTCTCTCCCTCCCTCTGTCTCTCTCTCTCTCTGCTTATCCCCTGTTAATCTAGATTTGCCATGTGGCCAAGCCAGTGCTGGATGGATGGGGCTTTGTACACAGTTGTCCTTGCCTCCATTTTGTTTGTCCTGACATAACAGCTTGATGTCGGAGCAACAAACTCTCAGAAATTGCTTTTGTCCCTCGTGTCTAGCAAACCTGGCCACGATTTCACAAATTTAACAAATTACACACCAAGTCCCTCCATCACCCTTACTATGAAACTCAGTGTGAGAGAGCCTGAGTGAAATAAGACTGTGTGAAATAAAATCTCCATGTGCTATGAGCTTAAAAACAACTGTCACTTTGAGTGGTATTCCCATTATAATCAATTATAATTAGGACTGGATTCTGGTGGCCAGGATCTGTGTCCTGTACCTGACCCCATGTGGAGGATTTCACAGTGAATTTCTGAAACAATACCATGGGAATTATGGGTAGAGCATGTGACCAGCTGTTTATGGCCGAGTGCCTCCCGGTGATTGAAGTCTTTGTGAGGAAAGCTTATAAGGTCGTATCCGATCCTGTTACCCTTGTCAAACACTGTCCTTCAAAGCAAAGGAAAAGGCACGGTATTAGCACGGCCGCTGCAGTGTCACGGCTTGTGGCAGTGAGCTCAAAGGATGGTCTGTACATTTCTCTGGATGTGCGGACGAGGCAATTACAGTAATTATGTCATTTAGACAAATTATCATTGTTTTTGTGTCCTCACGTTCCGGTAATGATGAATGTGAGAAGAATTTAATTAAAAATCTGATGCAGGTTGTCAACCATGTTCTAAAACATTGTATTAATATCCTGTGGGTATGTCATTTTGAAACATTTGTGCATTAATGCAGCTCACTCGACTGTATTGACAAGTGGATGAGCTGAGCCTCTGTGCAAGCTAGCAGCTAACAGAGAAGATTCTCTGAGCAATAAAGAGGCCGTTGACATATTTTGGAAAATAGCTCACAATGTGGCCATTTTTCAGGGAAGGACTGTAACTTTTCCAACAGCCTCTCTGACAGGCGGATAGATGAGCAGAGTTTACCTCCTTCCTCTCACAGGATGAATTGTAATGGTATGCAGATGCTGTAATGACATTCTTCTGCAGTGTAATCACAGCGCCTGGCACATTAATTTCATTAGAGTGGAAAAGCACATATATCATTTTTGTAGCTTCTTGTCAAATTCCTGCTACATGTGGACATACATTACAGCATTACTTTAATTATTTAAGTCACTCTGGTTCCCAACCAGGGCAATGAATAGAGAGAGTCAAAACTAGTTAGTTTCTACAAGAGATAATATGCTGTTCAATGAAAAAGAAGCACTATTTACTCCACCTTCAAAATGAGCTGTTAGCTGAATTAAAACTACATTACATCGATAAATCTGCTTCACTCAAATGACCAATAAAAGCATCCTCGGTGCAGTAAGACAGATGATAATGTGAAAGCAAGGATACCTAGTATTGTGCTGTGGTAAAAGATTAAAGCACAAACTGGAAAGGTTGAAGTAAAAAAGAAAAAAAAAAAAATCAAAGCAAATTTGAAGTCAACACTTGGAGAGCTGCCTCCGAGATTTGTGTCACGGTGTTAAAATACCTGTGAGATTCTAAGGCAGCTGATGTTTTTTAGCTGCTGCGTTGAGGCAACGAACGATGCTTTTGAGGCAAATTCTGAAACACTGCCACTTAAGGTAACTCCCACAGACCTCACACAGGGGAGAGTTGATCTCCTGTTTGTTTTATGATTAGGGTGAATTGAACCTTTAAACTCATTTGATCGTAGTTCATTTACTAAACTGAACTAAACCTCTTGCTCAGCTACTTTTTTTTTTTTTTTTTTTTAAATCACTGAAACAAGCCTGATATCAGGACACTTTTCTGCCTCGATCAGTTACACTTGTTGCTATAAAAAATCTCTGGTTATCCCCAAAATGTTACACCTAAAGGTGTGAAAACAAGGAAAGATACATTACACCCCCCCGACTTCAAACAATTCCCTTTACAAGATGAAACAGTGAGACCTTGAACTCTGAAGTGCTTCTGTGTTCTCGGTTCAGCCCAGAATATGTAGCATCTGGAGCATCTCTACAAGCTATTGGCAAAACAATGGTGCAGTGCCTCATTGTACATAGAGATAAGGTTAAAAAACAGTGGTCTGGTCCTTTAAGACTGAAATCCATCACTGTCCCTGCAGGTGTGGACATTTAATCGTTTGCCTTTATCCTCTCTTTGGTATAAAGCATCCCAGCATGGTAGAAGTGCTATTTCTGCTGTTTACTGGGATCATATTACTAAATATTTGGGTATTAAAGTTTAAATATCTCTACTTCCTTAGCACACACACACACAATTTCCAGGGTTGCTGGGACTAGAAAGACGCAGAGCTCTAGTTTAGCTGATATCTGCAGTCCATGTGGTTAGAAAGCGTCTCTCTGACTAAATCTTGTTCAAAAGGTCAAAATGTGTTTGACCATTGTTGATTCAACAGCTTTGCATCGCTCCCAGCTCCTCGCTCAACTCTGATACGGTCCAATGACGTTCCGACCATCTGTTCCCTCCATCTCCCTCTCACCTTCTCTCTCTAGCCACCTCTCGCGCCACCCACCCTTTAGTACCACTGCGTTTGCCTTTCATTTCCATGCAGACTACAGCAGACTGAAACAAAACTTAATGCAATATTTAGTCTGAAGAAGACAGATTTCCTGGAAGTTAAATCAAACATACAATTTGTCTCTTGGACTGGATGGTGAGGACACGTGTTTACTAGCTAACAGAAGTTGGAAAGGGGACTTATGGGAAATATGTACTGAAGGACCACAATCCAACTAATGCCTCTTGACAAAACACTTTGCTTTCCTCAAGTCCCCGTCTGCTACCACGTCAACTTCTTTCCCAGTCTGGCTCTAATTGATCCATCTCTGCTACTCCTCTGTTTTGGAAATGAAACCAGAGAAAAAAAAAAGACTATCAGCGTGCTAGTTTAGAGAGGGACATCTTTTTTAACTTACTCTTTGAGATGTAAAGAGAGAGATTAATACAAGCAGCAGATTTTGCTTCCAGGGCCGACCCGGTATCGCTGGGTCAGTGAGCATTACATTTTGTCTTTTACTTTTAACATTGAGCCTAAATGACATATGAACATTCTCACTTCATCTAAGCTCGTCTTCATCTTTGCTCAGCTGCGCCTCGCATTAATCTGATGTTGTCTTTGAAAAGACAGTCCCCTGGCACTGAGGGAGGGATAATGATTCATCAAGTATTTTTCAGTGGGCAGAAAAACAACCACCACAGTACTGTAATTAGTTTCATACTTGGCAAAAGCACATAGTCCCTCTTGTTACGGACAGCAAATGAAAAAAGACAACGATCAATACCTTGTGTCGGAATCTCACGACTGGTCGATAGGGCGGCGACCTGAATCCCTCCTTGTTGGGTCTCCCGTCGGTGCCAGGCACAGCGAGCCCCAACAGTAAAATTGCCGCCGACCACCATCTGGCTGTCTTCATTGGTCTTTTCCTGTCAAAAACCAAACAAGAATGGTGAGTGCTCTTCTCCAACACACTGGCGGTTCAATATCGGTTGGCCGAGACAATACATCAAGTCTGTCGTAATTAGTGTGGACAATGGGAACCGCAAAACTGTCGCTGGTTTAAACTAAAGCTATCAATACGTGCCCCATGCTCGACGAGGAGATTAGATCTCCTTTTGAATCAATTAAAGGGAAATAGACGTCATGAGAAAATCAAGATAAAGAAGACAAAGAGCCGATATATTAAGGCAATTAAAGTGAGGGCTTTGGATTAATTAGGCTGAGTGTCTAAGTCAAGCTACTGTGATGCAGTGGAGAGATTACATCTTAAACAGTTTCCTCACACCCCCACGGAGATGCAGCCCAAACATATTTATCTAACAGAGTGAGAATATTCACTTTTCACCTCCAATATAACAGCATTTTCAATAATTCATCGCGCTGTATAAATACGAGGTTGACCTTTGCATGACATAAATTAAACAAAAGAATGTGGGGGGGGAAAAAAAACATGCCCTGCGAAAATGTGTCTCCCAGAAACAGCAATGCTCAAG